>NC_058130.1:685230470-685240608 GCF_016433145.1 Gracilinanus agilis
AAAAAAAAAAAAAAAAGAAAGTGAGGGAGGAAGTGCATTAGACTCCAGATCCAGAACTATTATCTGGGAATAGTAATAGCCTTTACCTCCCATGGCTATTGTGTGGATTAAGTACATAATCATTGTAAAGTACTTAGCAGAGTGCTTGGCACATAATAGGAGTTATGTAAATGTTAGCTATTATTATAATTCATATATCATCACTTGAAACTTCTTCCCATTATATGTATATGTGTATACATCCCTCTCAAATTTATATATTTTAATTTATATATTTATTATATTATATATAAAACTATCATAAATATAATATAATATATCATATAAAAATATATGCATAATAAAATATAACATAAAATTATGAATATAAAACTATTATATTTAAAATATTATATTATATATAAAATGTATATATAAAATTATATTATATATAAAACATTATATAGAATATACGCATAGAATATATATATATATATAATGTTCTAAACAATTCTGTAGTGTAGATGCCATTATTATTCACATTTTACAGATGAGGAAATGGAGCTTGACAGAGATGAAGTGACTTGCCCAGGGTCACACAGCTAGAAAGAGTCTGAGGTAGGATTCAAACACTCTTTCTGCTCTAAGTCAGAAATAATATCTAATCTCTTCTATCTTGCTTCCAGCTCTGATTCTATGAGTCCAGGAGAGCAAAAGCCCAAAGTCACTGCCATATGCTAAGTTGAAAAAGGAAGGATGGCAGGCAGACTTAGTGGATGCAGAGCAAAGCTTAGATACAGGAAGTCCTGTGTTCCGATGTAGCCCCAGATAATTCCTAGCTACATGATCCTGGGATTTCACTTAGCCCCATTTGCCTTCCCCTTACTGTTCTCCTGCCTTGGAACCAATACAAAATATTAATTCCAAGATGGAAAGTAAGGCTTCAAAAAGAAAAGAAAAGGGAAGGATGGGCATGCTTAAGGTATGAGCCTTTTCCCCCAGAGGATGATGCTTTCAGCACTTTTGGCTACCAGAGCTTCTTCCTCCTCTAGCCAGAACATGGAAGGCAGCCATTCCCCATCTGGCATTCATAACATGAACTGTCCCAGCCAAGCACTGCAGACCTTGGAGGATACCGGACTCACCTGGAGGCTGAGTACTTGGGCAGTGTGGGACCAGTATGGTTCTCTGGCAATTTGGGGGCTACTTTGATTGTTTGGCAGAGCTGTCAATTCTAAAGGAAATAGACATTAGAATGTGTTTCCCCAGAACTCACAGAGGCTCGTAGCCCTTCTGTAGAGGAACATGGCCAACACAGAGCGACTTTCCATTAGGAAGGCATTTGTCTCTGAGCACCTGTTATATTTCCCTGGCTGGGGGGGAAGTTTCAGCTCCCCCGGCTATAGACTGGGGCCAAGACTTGATTACTTTCCATTAGGAAAGCAGGCAGCATCTCACACCTGTTGTATTCCCCAAGTGCTGGGATTTTCCATTTCCTTTGCAATGTTAAATACTCAGACAGGGAAAAAATAGAAAGAAAGAAATTGTCTGAAGGGACCAGTTTTCTCATTCCAGAGTGGACAACAATAAAAAAAAAGTTCAATAGCATTTAGCTGGTCACAAAATCTTGTCTTTGGAATCATTCTGTGATAGATACAGCCAATTATCAACCCCATTTTACAGATGAGGAATTTGAGGTTCAGATAGAGATGAAGGGTCTTGCCCAGTGTCATATAATTTATATGTTTTGGAGCCAGAGTTTCTTCCTATATCTACTGACTCTTGGTCCACTATTCTATGCAGATTTTCACTGGGAGACAATGACTACCAGAAATCAGAACAAAAATGCTAGAAAACCAGGTTTCTGAGAGGTGCAGTGGAAGTGCTACTGCTGAGATTTCTCCATCTCTTTGTAGATGTGAGGTCCTCTAAGTGTTCCAGGGGTATTTAAGCTCCTCAAGGGCAGAAACTCTCATTTTTATCTTTGTATCCCCATCAGCTAACACAATATTATTCCAAACCTACAATTTCATTGATCAAAGAATCTTTAGGTGAGGAAAACTCTCTTTCACTGAAGATTAGCAGCTTGTCTGCAAATTATGGGTTTTGGCACTAATGGATTAAATGGCTTGTCCATGTTTACATAGTCAGTATGTGTCAGAGGTTAAGGTCAAACTTGAACAAAGGTCTTCCTGCATCCCAGACCAGCTCTCTGTCCTCTATACTAACATATATTCTGTAATTTGTTCTAATATTTTATGTTTTCCCAATTGCATGTAAAATATTTTTTCTGTAATGCTTGAATAAAAGAAATAGAATTGATTAAGTACTTACTATGTGCCAGGTCTTACTTTCTAGGGATTGTTACAGATTCTCCAGATATTCTCTGCCAAGCCACAGCAGCTTCCTCACCCTGAAGTTCACATTGCCTCTGGATTTCTCCTATTGGATGAAAATTCTTTCCCTGTGCCCCTTCCTCTGATTGCCTGATTTCTCGGATATAGTTTAGGCCAATCATTTCTTAATTCTTTCTAAGCTTTACAACTGACCCTAGACTTTCTCTATCAAATGGAACATATTTGCAAAACTCTTAGCACATTGTGAGGTACATAGTAGGTGCTTAATAAATGCTTATTACCTTCTCTCCTCTCTACTGTTCCCCCTTGTAGGTACTCTGGCTCAACCCTTTTTAGGGTCCTTTAATGTGCTATCTTCCTCCATTGAAATGTAAACTTCTTCAGGGCAGAGAATTTCTTTCTGCTAGTATTTGTATCCTTAGCTCTAAGGCAGTGCTTGGCAGGCAGTAATTGCCTAATTGTTTGCTGACCAAAGACTGGGGATGTGAATATATAAAATAAACTATTTCTGCCCTCAAGGAGTTTATATTTTAGTAGTTGAAAACAATCCATATAAAGGAGTGGTATCTAGGGAGGGGTGTTTTGTTCTGGAAAGCCCCCAGATGGATGAGTGAATTATAGAACAATTGGTTAATATATCTTTTCAGGAATATTAGTAATATTTTATTACCATTACTAGATCAAATATGAGGAGGGAGGTACTCACAAAGTGATATATCAGGAAGATGATTGGACTGTAGCATGATGGGTCTGGATCCCACTAGATGTGGGAAAGTCTTATAATCCCTAGTTATGCCTATAATTTAGCTGTTAGCTGGGCCACAGCTGCTGAGTGGTTAAGAGGTAGAGTTGTATGTGTGTCTGGGGAAGCATAGGGAGTATAGGGGGAGGTCTGAGAGCCCAGGCACTTGGCAGCTGAAAAAAGTCTAATACTCTATGTAGCTGGGAACATGCCCTCATCAGCCACTACTCTGGACAGAAGCAGTTGGCATAAGACTTTATTAAGCTCCAGGTAGAAAGTTTAGTGCCAAAATAGAGGCCAAGAGTGGATCCCAAAAGCATGGCAAGAAGAGGTTTAATAATTACTGATTGCATTGAATTCTGTGTTTCCTCCCTTTTTTCTTTCTGTATCAAATAAACATTCAATAAATTAAACATTCCTGAATTAAAGGAGGACATGAAACTGTCAGTCTGAATTATATCTAGCTTGTTTCTTGTTTTAAGTATATGATATATTCAACATGTTATTTTCAAAGCTGTTATGCCTGTTCGGAGTTCCTATTGATCTTCCTCTCTTTCTTGCATGAAGTGACCCTATTGCCTTTTCCTTTTTGAGATTGGGTCTCACTATCTCAGCCAAGATTGGAGTACAGTGGTCATTCTTGGATCCACCCTTCTGCTGATCAACATGAAAACTTTGACTATGAAGAATAGAAAAACCAAAAAGGCTAGAAAACATGACAATTCAAGTAAATCGTCATTTATTAGTTGCTTGTTAATGCAAGAAACTGAGGGACTAGGGGTATAAAAATGAAAGAATAATAGCATGACTGTTCTCTACCTACTTACCTTCTATCTATCTATATCTGTTTATCTATCTATCTATCTATCTATCTATCTATCTATCTATCTATCTATCTATCCGTCTATCTGTCCATCTATCTGTCCATTTATCTGTCCATCTATCTATCTATCTATCTATCTATCTATCTATCTATCTATCTATCTATCATCTATCTTTCTTTCTTTCTTTCTTTCTTTCTTTCTTTCTTTCTTTCTTTCTTTCTTTCTTTCTTTCTTTCTTTCTTTCTTTCTTTCTATCTATTTATCATCTATGTACCTATCTGTCTGTCTGTCTTTGCCTGTTTGTCTCTATTTGTCTATCTGTCTGCCTATTTATCTATCCAGTGACCCATCCATCTATTTAGCTATTCCTGGCACTTAGTGACTAATAAATCCTTGTTGATGGATTGATGGGTTCTTGTCTAGCTGTGGCTCAAAAACAATGATTTAGACTCAGGACCAAAAAGAAAGACTTTGGGGCTAGGTTGAGTTAAAAATTGGAAGTTGCAGAGTATTTTTAATCATTCTAAATTGCTTGTTCACACAAGCCTATCTTTTGAAGTCAAAGATCATTTCATTTTTTTTCTTTGTATCCTTAGTGCCTGTTACAGTGCCCTTTATCTAGCAGATACTTTAAAAATTGTTAATTTGTGAAGGAAGGTGGCTTAACAGAAGCGGATCTCAAATTTCTTACAAATTGGTAATAATCATCAATACAATTTGGTACTGGCTAAGAAATAGAATGGTGTTTCAGTGGCCCAAAATATATAGTAGTAAATGACCATAGTAATGTAATGTTTGACAAATGCAAAGATCCAAAATGTTTGACAAACCTAAAAATACAAGACAAAAAAATCATTATTTGACAAAAATTGCTGAGAAAACAAAAGTTGCTGAGAGAAGTTTGGCAGAAACTAGGTATAAACCAACATCTCACACTGTATAACAAGATAAGGTCAAAATGGGTATATGATAAGACATAAAATTAGGGGAGCATGGAATATTTTACTTGTTAGATTTATGGATAAGGGAAAAATGATGACCAAACAAGAGTTAGAGAGCATTGTGGGAAGTAAGGTGGATAATTTTGATGATATCAAATTTAAAAGGTTTTACATAAATAAAACCAATGCAGCCAAGATTAGACAGAAAGTAAGAAACTGGGGAAAAATTTATAGCAAGTTCCTTTGGGGAAAACATTTATAGCAAGATTTTTTGATAAACTATTTCTCAACTATATGAAGAATTGAGTCAAATTCATAATAACTGAGTCATTCCCCAATTGATAAATTGTCAAAGGATATAAATGGGAAGTTTTGAGATGAAGAAATCAAAGCTATTTAATTAATAGGAGCATGACTGTACAAGTTGGGGAATATGATTGTGATGGAATATTATTAAGCCATAAGAAATGATAAATAGGATTCTTTCAGAAAAACTTTGAAAGACTTTTTTGAATTAATGCAAAATGAATTGAGCAGAACTAGAATATTATATACAGTAACAGCAATATTGTGCAATAATCTACTATGAAAGACTTAGCCAATCTTATCAAGACAATCATTTAAGATGATTCTAAAAGATTTATGATGAAAACAATGCTATCCACATCCAGAGAAAGAACTGATGGAGTCTGAATGCAGATTGAAGCACACATTTAAAACTATCATTTTTTCTGATCTGTTGTTTTTTATTTCAATATGACTAATATGTAAACATTTTGCATGATTTCACATGTATAATCTATATCAAGTTGCTTACCTTCTCAAGGAAGAGGGAGAAGAGAGAATATGGAGATCAACATAAACAATGTTAAAATTTTTAGTTTATGTACAATTGAAAAAAATAAAAGTTAAGTGAAAAAATTAATTTGAATTCATTGAATGCTAATAATCTCTCTGTAATGTTATATGATTAAAAAACTCTGTGATTCCATGATCCAGGAAAAACCAGAGCTGTAGATTGTCCAAAAGGATAGAGGAAAATACATGGTGGGCATAAATAGTGCATTTCATGTTACCGATGATGCCTTGTATTAAAGTGACATAAATGAGATTATACATAGTAGATTTATAGTTGTTGGGGCTTTACCTGTCATTTAGTTTAACTCCTCATTTTGCAGATGAGAAAACTGAGGCCTGCATGTCTAGATTCTACTCTCTCTTTGCCTCTGCCTCTTACAATTCTTAACTTCCTTCAAATTCAGGAGAAGTGTTGGCTTGAAGCAATTCAAAATCCCCAGCATTTTAGTGTCTTCTCTATCCTGAAATGTCTTTGTATTACTTATCTCTACACATGATGGATCTCGCAAATAGAATGTAAGTCCCTTGAGATCAAATATGGTTTCATTTTTGCTTTTGTATTCTAAGTACCTAACACAATGTTTTACACAAAGGAGGATCTTAATAAATGTTTGATGAATTGAATAAAATTGCTCAAAATCATTTATAATTTTTGAGGACATGTTAGGTCCAGAAAGAGAATTGTATTAGGTGGATAGCCTAAGTGTTACTCAAGGTCGTAAGATAACTAGAGGAAATTTTCTTATACTTTGGGAAATAATAACATAATCTTAGGTAGCTTTTCATAGTGCTGTATGGTTTTTAAAAAAATTCTTACCTTCTGTCTTAGAACAATACTATATACTAGTTCAAAGGCAGAAGAGTGGTAAGAGGTAGGCAAAAAGGGTTAAGTGACTTGTTCTGGGTCACACAGCTAGGAAGTACCTGAGATCAGATTTGAACTCAGGACCTCCTTTTTCCAGGTCTGGCTCTCTATCCACTGAGTCAACTGACTGCCCCAAGCTTTACATTTTGCAAATGGCTTTAGTTTATTTAGTTAGCATATTTGATCCTAACAAGAGCTCTCTGAGATAGGTTCTATTATTATCCCAATTTTATAGATGAGGAAACTGAGGTACAAAGTGATTAATGACTTATTTAGAGTCACACAATTAGTAAGTGACTTTGGCAGGATTCAATCTCAGGACTTCTTGACTCCATGTCTTACATTCCATCCACTGTGCCACCTAGCTGCCTACCTCTATGGAGCAACATGAACAAGGATTGCATAAGATATGAAAGTAGTCAAGGATTTCTGTCTACACTGGTGAAGGGAATAAACAGCAATCTCAACAATCTATCAAAATATTAAAGTAGATAAAGTCTTCTCCCTTTCTAAGGCCAGTTCTTTAAGTACTCTGCAAAATTGTCTCTCATATATTCAGATGAGTATAATAATTCAAGAAAATCATTCTGTGGCTGCAACGATTCATCTGGAACTTTTGGTTCCTCTAGCATGCAGACCCCCAAGTTTACAATAATAACCTTTCAATTGTGGGATCCCGAAGCCACCTGCTGATACAAGAGCTGATTTTTCACTGAGGATCAGCTCTTTGCTGATGAGCTGGTGGGAGCAGACAGTGCAGAGTCAGGGGAAAAATCCCAATGTTCACTTACTCCTCATTACTTTTTAATCTCAGTTTACTTGTATCTCTAATTGGCATCATAAAATGAGCCCGGGGAGAGAGAAGAGTCCCACCAACCTAATAGCTGCAATGGAAGTGGGTTGACATAATGAGCTTAAAAAATGAATGCTTGAAAAATGCCTCATTCTGGGTATATTTTCCCCTAAATAATAAAAACCATCAGAGGAAGGAGAGTTGTCTTTAAAGTGAACAAACAAAAAACCCTTTCAACCCAAGCCACATCGGGTCCCTTTAAAGAACAGAACCAGAAGAAAAGGGCTCTTCAGCGCCAAAACTCATCCTGTTTGTCCTCTGAGAATCAACTTTCCTCCCTCCTTCCATGAAGTTTTCTCTGAATGCTGAATCTGTATGGATTTAAAGTCAAACTCAAAAGCAAAAAATCCAGTGAATATTTATAGTGTACCTACTCTGTGCCAGATACCGAGCTCCGAGTTCCCCTACAACTTATTGTCTGTTGACTTACAATTAGGCACTTCTGATTACCCTTTTCTAATTGGTATGAATTTGTGTTTATCTTGTCTTCCTACCGAGGCTTCTTGCCAACAATAGAATTAGGACTGTTGTTATAAAAATAATAGCATTAATTTTGCAAATTCTGAGAACCATTGTCATTTGAGTCATAACAGTTCTGTTGAGGCTTCCATTTTTTTTTGGTCCAATCTTGTGATTCTACCAGTATAGGGAAGCTCTTCTATTATGTAGTTGTCCAGCCCTTCTGCAGATCAGTCTAAGCTGGCTTCCTGAGGACTTCGAGAGGTAAAGTAACTTGCATCTGTCAGAGGTTAGTCTTGCATTCATGTGTCTGTCTGATTCTGAGGCTGCTTCTCTGCAATGCCACGTTGTCTCCCTTGATGCTACACTTACGATGCTAGTTTTACAATGGAGAAAACCACGGCTCATAAATAGATAAGGATTCCCCCCCCCCCCTGCTTTTTCCTCACTTGGGCTTGTTATTTCAGTAGTGTAGTCCAAGTAGTGTGAAGCTCAAATGAAAATAGATCTATGCAGACTGCATATCAGTCTTAGAAAATGGTAAATTAACAATATCTATGTCTTATTGTATTTTTATTTATTTTGTCAAACATTTCCTAATTACATTAAAAAAATTAAAACTCTTACTTTGTGTCTTACTTAGTATCAATTCTAAGACAGAAGAGCATCAAGGACTAGGCAATTGGGGTTCAGTGACTTGCCCAGGGTCATCTATCTAGGAAGTATCTGAGGTCAGATTTGAGCCCAGGTCCTCTATCCATTCTGGCTCTCCATCCATTCTGTTACTAAGCTGCCCCTGCTTCCCATACTTATCATGGGGCAGCTAGGTGACTCAGAGCCAGGAAAACCTAAATTCAAATCTAGCTTTAAATGCTAGCTATGTGACCCTAGGTAAGTCACTTAAACTCTGTTTGCCTGTTTCCCCATCTGTAAAATGGAGATAATAATAGCATCTACTTCCCAATGTGGTTGTAAGGATCAAATGAGAGAGTAATTATAAAATGCTTGGTACAACACCTGACACATTTTTGTTATTCTGTCATTTCAATTGTGTCTGACTCTGCGACCTCATTTCGAGTTTTCTTGGCAAAGACTAGTTTTCCATTTCATTTCATGGATAAGGAAACTGAGACAAACAGAGTTAAGTGACTTGCCTAGGCTCACTCAGCTAGTAAGTGTCTGAGGTCAGATCTGAACTCCTAAAGTTGAGTCTTCCTGATTCTAAGCCCAGCTTTCTATCTATTATAATGCCTAGCTGCCTACCTGGCACATAGGAAGCACTACATAAATGTTAGCTATTATTATTTCCATGATTCCAGAGTGCCTATAGCTTTCACTATGTGAACCAGTCAGTTGGTGCTTAGCAAAGACCACTTGGTTTTGTGAACATTTTTATAGGGTGTATGCTCGCTTGCCCCCTTGCCAGTGAATGTGCACCCTGTTCTACTTATTTTCTCATCTCTGAAATGCTATACATATTGTAGGGGTGCTACTGATACTTGTTGAGTTCATAGATTAGTAGCAATCCAAAAGCTGGATGGGATCTTGGAGTAAATCTGGTCTAAAGCTATCCAAGAATGAATCCCTATAAAGTCATCTCCAAAATACCGCTTGAAAATGTTCTTTATTATCCTAGGAAGTTTAAGGCCATCTTGGACAACTCTATTATGAATTTTTTCTTGTATTGAGTTCAACCTTGATTTCCTAAATATTCTTCTTGCTGGTCTGAACTCCACTCTCTGGAAACATACAGTAAGTCTCATCCCCCTTTTTTTTATTCAAATCAATTCATCCAGCAGATATTTGTTGAACATCTATTTCTTCTTTCAGATCATAGCTCTTGAAATATTTGAAGGTAGTGATGATTTCCTCATTAAGTCTCTTCTTCTCTAGGCTAAACATCCCATTTCCTTCAAATGACCCTCCTATGACATATCTTCTGTTTTCTCATCAGGCTAGTTCTCCTCTGGAAACTCTCCAGATAGCTCTCTCTCTCCTTTTAAAAATATGGGACTTGGAGGGCAGCTGGGTAGCTCAGTGGATTGAAAGCCAGGCCTAGAGACAGGAGGTCCTAGGTTCAAATCTGGCCTCAGACACTTCCCAGCTCTGGGCAAGTCTCTTAACCCCCATTATTGCCTAGCTCTTACCACTCTTCTGCCTTGGAGCCAATACACAGTATTGACTCCAAGAAGGAAGATAAGGGTTTATATATAAACCCTTCTCTCTCTCTCTCTCTCTCTCTCTCTCTCTCTCTCTCTCT
>NC_058130.1:685243576-685294903 GCF_016433145.1 Gracilinanus agilis
GCCTCTCTCTCTCTCTCTCTCTCTCTCTCTCTCTCTCTCTCTCTCTCTCTCTCTCTCTCTCTCTCCTTATCTTCTGTCTTAGAATGAACACTGTGTATTGGTTCCAAGGTAGAAGAGCAGTAAAATCTAGGCAATGAGCTCTGTGACCTTCCCATGGTTACACATCTAGAAATTGTCTGAGGTCAGATTTGAATCCAGGACCTCCAATCTCTAGGCTGCATTTTCAATCCACTGAGTTACCTAGCTGCCTCCTATATATAGCCTCTTTACATTTATTCTGTGTTTATTTTATGTACTTATCTCTCCCATTTGAATGAAAGCCCCCTGAAAGTAGAGACTGTTTTATTTTTTATAATTATATTTTGTAATTGTATTTGTAAAAGTGTCTGGCATATGGAAGGTACTTAATAAATGCTTGTTGATTGATTAACTTGGATTTTTATTGACTACTTGATCATAAAAGACATTATTTTTATTCTCGACTAAAACTTAACAAAACTTCATTTTTATGAAAGACAAATAGCTAAAGTGAATTCTAAAAATGCAAAGTTGGTAGAAGATACCTTTTAATGAGATTTTCCTTTCTGCTAAAAATATAACAATCTTTTCAGCATAACCCTTTTGGGACTGAGGGATTAGATTACTGACGTTATTATTCTATAGTCTGAGTACAAAAGTAAATACAAGGAGTTGGAGATACATTTAGATGCTTGCTTGTTGGCTCCTGGTAGGAGCTCAGCTAGAATGAATGAATTTAAGGTATTGTCAGGACATATCCTGGTTGGATATCCTTCTGTTATGACTAAGTTTATCTCCTTTTGTTAACAGTTGAATGACCTATGAGTGTTTCATTTTCAAACCAACCAAAATTACCTGGAAACAGATCTGAGTCAGATTGAGCAAAGAACACAACAAACCACACTCCCATGCTCACATGATCTGGAAGTCTCCTGACATTTCTTTTCATAAACAGTGATTTAAGGGTCAAAATATTCATGACAAGCCAACAAAAGAGCACAGCTGGCAATTGACCAGGGACCTTTAAAAAGCAGGATGCATTCTCTAGCTATAGATTGTCTAGGTAGTAAGCAGCTCTCAGCAATACTCCCCTCCCTGGCAGTCTAGAGGAGAGTTGGGTATTAGTGAAGAACCCAGCTCTCAAGAGGGAATTAATCTTTCCCTCCCCAATGGGGGACTTTCTTTTCCTCTTTTCCTTGGGCCATGATATCTTACACTTATGCTACTTGCACAGAAGGAAAGGTTACACACAACAAGGAACAGAGACAGTCAATGGGGGCAGCTCTGAGGAGTTTGAACCTTGGCAGTAGAAAATAGAACCTGTTATATATTCAGGAGAGAATGAGCCCTGGCAATCGGAAGTCAAAGTGCAGAGATGAAAGGTGCCCTGGGGATTTGCCAGAGTTAGATGACCAGCAGTGGCAATGCACCCAGGGAAATGCAGTGTAAGGAGATTTGGTTCATGTAGTGCCAGGAGAGTGAATTACAACTTGGACCAAATTCTCTAATTGTGTACTTCACTACTATGTGTCTTGTTGCCAGATTAGGGATGCACCCATTCTTTTTTATTTATTTAAAAAACACCTTTATTGTCCGTCTTAGTATTGATAAATAAGGATAATTTCTAAGGCACTGGAGCAGTAAGGGTTAGGTAATGAGGGTTAGGCAACTTGCCCAGGGTCATGCAGGTAAGAAGTATCTGAGGCCAGATTTGAACCCATGTTCTCCTGATTCCAGGATCTCTCTCCCCAGAACCTCCTAGCAGCTCCTTATTACCTTATAATATTGTATGTATTTGTGGAAGAATTTAACCTACGTTTATGGGGGCAGTGGTGGAAAATTTTGTCGGTGCTCTTCTTCTATTTCATCTTAGTGAAGTTTTTGCTTTGAGTTAATTATGCTTACTGGATAACTATTAAAGTAAGCTCACTGAGAGGGGCTCTTGGGCTATAGTTTTAGGAATATAGAACCACAAAGTACCCTGAATCCAAGGTTCATGAAAGCTCTTTGGTTACCCAACTTGTATGCCTCCAGGGTGAAAGTCATTTATTTTCTTTTTGGTAGGAGTTGCTACAGAAACGTGGAGGAAGAATACAAAAGCTTAACGATGGGATATGGAATGCCACATAAAAGAAGTACAAAAAGAAGAACAATCTGATTGTAAAGCAGGGTGTGTGAAGGAGAGTAATGTGAAATAAGTTTGGGGAGTTAGTCAGGAGCTAGATTTTGAAGATCTTTCAAAGCCAAAATTTGGAATTTGTGTTTTATCCCAGAGGCAAAGGGGAGTCACAAGAGTTTCTGGCATAGGAATGACTTAGCATACCTATGCTTTAGAAATACCAATTTGGCAACTGTGCGGAGGTGGAACTGGAAGGGTACATTCTGGCAACAGGAAGAATAATGAGGCAGTTGTCCAGGCAAGAGGGCCTGAACTAGAACTGAGCCATCCATGCCTGCTGGAGTACAACTCCATCCACATACCGTCCGGTCCTGCCTTGTTGGCTGAACTCAGGAAGGCTACTGTCCATGCCAATGACTTCTGCTTTATGAACACCAATGGTCTTAACCAGGACATAAGAGATTAATGGCAGGTGGAGCTGCAGAAACCCTAACAGTATGCCTTCTCATGTCAGAATTCAAAAATACTCTTGGATCATTGTGTTTACCAAAAGAGGCCCTACCTAGGGAGTTTATCCCTTTTTCAGCATGACCACATCCGACCACTGTTAGACAGTTTTTTGCTCAGCGTGTCTAGCCAGCATGGAGCAGTGATCAAGATTGCCTGTGGCAGGTTTGCTAGTTTCCCGTTTCTTTTTTTTTTTTTCAATGTGCCATCTGTAGAGGAGAAATTGATTTTGAAAATAAACAGGATCTCTGTAGAATGTATACATATGTATGGAGTAATTATTAGGAACTGCAAAGGCTTTTCCCCCTGAAGATTTGTCAAGAGCAAGTGCATACTCTGCTGCCAATGTAGAGGGAGTCGTGATTTGTTTTGTCATCAGCCTGGTGATGAAAAGAAGGATCTGTGGGCTTTTGACACTTGTTGAAGGACATTTGGATGGGTGAGTTGTCCTGAGTGGTCATAGCCATCAGAGAGTAGGCGCCACATTAGATAGTATGATGTGCCCTTGGGCAAATCTCAGTATCTCACCAAGCCTCATTTTCCCTTCCTGAAAAATTCAGTGGTTGGACCAAATGATCTCTCTAAGTTATTTTCCTTATACTGCAGACATTCTGTGATTCTCCAAGTTGTCTCTACTTATTCTTCTATGTTGCGGAGTAAAATGAATTTTAATCTTATACTACTAATGAAAGGGATCAATAGCAATCAGTAAGTTTCTTTTTTTTTTTTTAAACCCTTACCTTCCGTCTTGGAGTCAATACTGTGTGTATTGGCTCCAAGGCAGAAGAGTGGTAAGGGTAGGCAATGAGGGTTAAGTGACTTGCCCAGGGTCACACAGCTGGGAAGTGTCTGAGGCCACATTTGAACCTAGGACCTCCCATCTCTAGGTCTGGCTCTCAATCCACTGAGCTACCCAGCTGCCCCCGATTTGTAAGTTTCAATAAATTCAACAGACATATTTAGTAAGTGCTTATGATATTCCAGGCACTTGAATTAAGAAATAATTACTTAATAAAAAATAATGAATTAGAGACAGGCTATACTCTCAAAGAACTTTCAATCTAAACGTGAGACAACACACAAAAGGAGAGATCAAAAAGGTGATGGGGGTGAATGAGACATCAGGAGATATCCAGGATAGGGGTATTATGTTCTGTGTAGTTAAAACCTGGCAGGCAACAGATACAAAGTGGGGTGATTTGAGAGTCTAGATTCTGCCCTCTATAAAGGAAGGCACTGGGAGGAGTCTAGTAATCAGTTCAAAGAGGAGACTCCTCCAGCTCAAAGAGGAGACAGAAAATAGAACCCAAGGAAGAAGATGGGTGCATGTGTATGAGTGAGTGTGTGTGTGTGTGTGTGTGTGTGTGTGTGTGTGTGTGTGTGTATGTGTGTGTAGGCTCAGAAAATAAGCCAAAAGAACTTATTTTCAACTTTTTTGCTACAGTGCAAATGTTTCTGCTGACCTTAGCAGTGAGCCCCATCACCAATTCCACATATGAGGCATTTTGTAGCATTGACCAAACCCTCATACTTTTTTAGGAGCCAGTCAGCAAAGTTTGCTTCTTGGACAAACAAGCCACATCACTTCTTTACACAAATATATTTCCTCACTTCTGGCCATTTTTGTGGACTTCAGTTATATTATTTTCAGAAAGGCAAGCCTGGAGAACCTCTGGGAAATCTCTCTGCTTCAAGATGTTGGTAGTTTTATTTTTAGCAGGATTAAGTAAGCTCAATTCTTTATGACAGTGATTCCTTTACCAGCTCTCATGCTGTATTATTGACCTTTGCCCACGTAGTTGCCCTTTACACGCCTTCTTTCACTCTATGCTTTTGTACAGTTAGGCTATTAACCATCCTCTGAACTCATTCAGCATTTTCTATTCTTTGTGCTTTTCTCATATCATTTCCCATGTTTGGATTTCCCTTCCCTACTCTGATAGCATTGCTCTATTGAAACTTGCACACACTCATTGTTATTGCCTCATCTCTAATAAATTCTTTCCTACTTCATTGCTAGGTGGTACAGTACATAGAGCACTGGGGCTGGACACAGGAAGAACTGAGTTCAAATCTGATCTTAGATACTTTCTAGTTGTGTGACATTGGTAAATCACCTACCTTCTATTTGCTTCAGTTTCTTCATCTATAAAATAGAGATAATAATAGCACCCACCTCCTAAAGTTATTGTGACCATCAATTGAGATAATGATTATAAAGAGCTTAGCCCAGTGCCTGGCATAGGTGCCCGAAAATATTAGCTATGACTTTTCATAGTACCTTCTTCCTCTCTGTACTTACTAGATGCTATTTTTAAAAATAACTATTCATGGGCTATAACCTTTCTGGAGGGTAGAGACTATGTCTTCATGTAATAGTCATGGATTGGTGGAGTTGGAAGGGACTTTAGAAATCATCTAATCCAACAGTTTTATTTTATAGCTGAAACTGAGATCCAGACAAATAAATTCACTTACTTAGATTTGAGAATGGGAAGGGACCTTAGCTGCCATCTAGTCCAATTTGTATATGAATGGACTCTCTACTATAACATGAAATAAATTAGAAAGAATTTATTAAGTGCTCTACCAAGTAGTGTGCCAAGCATGAGAGATACAAAAAGAAAAATCAACAGAGCTATTGCTTGCATGAAGCTCTCGTAGTAGAAGACAATACATAAAAGAATGATCAGCTACAAAGCAGATGGTGAGGTCTGCAAGTTTTAAGGGTGCAGGAGATGGGCAGATGGCAAGGACTAGGGGGTCTTTAGTTTACATTGGTAGCTCAGGTGACAGTGCAAATGGTCTTCAGGAAGTAAAGGCAGGAATGATGGCAAGACCTAGAGAAATTTAGGAGTCAGTGGTAGGAGACATGATAAGTTTGTTGATTTTCCATATTATGGGAAATAATAGAACTAGTGAGTGTTATTTCATCCAAGTCCTATGAACAGTCAAGCAGCCTGAATGGGCTCTGGGGTGCTAAAGAGATGAGATGGTGGGAAGGGAGTCAGGAGATATGCAACAGGGAAGGGGAAGGTCCCATAACTGACTGGACATTTATAACTGACAAATGGACATTTATTTAGTTTCTTTTCAAAGACATGCAGGAAGAGGAACCCACTCACTGCTGGTAGAGTTGTGAACTAGTCTAACCATTCTGGAGAACAATTTGGAACTAGGATTATCAAATTACGCACACTCTTTGACCCAGCAATATCACTACCTAGTCTGTATCCAAAAGAGATAAAAAAACAGGGAACAGGACTTATATGTACAAAAATAAATATAGTAATTATTTTTGTTGTGGCAAAGAATTGGAAATTAAAGGGATGCCCATCAATTGAGGAATGTTTGAACAGGTTGTGGTATATGATTGTGATGGAGTACTAGTGTGCTATAAGAAATGGTGAGTAGGATGCTTTCAGAAAAAACTGGAAAGACTGATATGAACTGATGCTAAGTGAAATGAGCAGAACCAGGAGAACATTGTACATATTAACAGCAATATTTTAAGGAATATTAGCTGTAAAAGATTTGGTTACTCTGATCAAGACAATGATCCAGGAGAATTCCAACTGATGAACTCTGACTACAGATTAAAGCATCCTTTAAATTTTTTCTTTATTTTTTCTTTGTTTGTGTGTATGTATTTTCTTTTTTTAACATTTATTAATATTTATTTTTTTGAAAAGTTAACATGGTTACATAATTCATGCTCTTACTTTCCCCTTCACCCCCCGACTTTCCCTTCCCCCCCCATGGCAGGTGTGTATTTCCACTGGTTTTAACATATGTCATTGATAAGACCTATTTCCAAATTGTTGATAGTTGCATTGGTGTGGTAGTTTCGAGTCTACATCCCCAATCATGTTCACCTCAACCCATGTGTTCAAGCAGTTGTTTTTCTTCTGTTTCCACTCCTGTAGTACTTCCTCTGAATGTGGGTAGCGTTCTTTTCCATAAATCTCTCAGAATTGTCCTGGGTCATTGCATTGCTGCTACTACAGAAGTCCATTACATTAGATTTTACCACAGTGTATCAGTCTCTGTGTATAATGTTCTTCTGGCTATGCTCCTTTCACTCTGCATCAATTCCTGGAGGTCTTTCCAGTTCACATGGAATCCCTCCAGTTTATTATTCCTTTGAGCACAATAGTATTCCATCACCAGCATATACCACAATTTGTTCAGCCATTCCCCAATTGAAGGGCATACCCTCATTTTCCAGTTTTTTGCCACCACAAAAAGCACAGCTATAAATATTTTCTTACAAGTCTGTTTATCTATGATCTCTTTGGGGTACAAACCCAACAATGGTATGGCTGGATCAAAGGGCAGGCATTCTTTTTTAGCCCTTTGAGCATAGTTCCAAATTGCCATCCAGAATGGTTGGATCAGTTCCCAACTCCACCAGCAATGCATTAATGTTCCAATTTGGCCACATCCCCTCCAGCATTCATTAATCTCCTCTTCTTTCATTTTAGCCAATCTGCTAGGTGTGAGGTGATACCTCAGAGTTGTTTTGATTTGCATTTCTCTAATTATGAAAGATTTAGAACACTTTCTCATGTGCTTATTGATACTTTTGATTTCTTTATCTAAAAATTGCCTATTCACAACTTTAGCAAAGTTGCAGGATACAAAATAAGTGCACATAAATCATCAGCATTTCTATATACTTCCAACACATCACAGCAGCAAGAAGTAGAAAGAGAAACACCATTTAAAATCACCTTAGACAATATAAAATACTTAGGAATCTATCTACCAAAACAAACACAGGAATTATACGAAAACAACTACAAAACACTTTCCAAACAATTAAAACTAGATCTAAGCAATTGGAAAAATATTGATTGCTCATGGGTAGGACGAGCTAACATAATAAAAATGACAATTCTACCCAAATTAATTTACCTATTTAGCGCCATACCTATCAAACTACCAAAAAACTTTTTTTACTGAATTAGGAAAAACTACAACAAAGTTCATTTGGAATAACAAAAGTTCAAGAATATCAAGGGAAATAATGAAACAAAATATGAAGGAAGGGGGCCTAGCAGTACCAAATATTAAACTGTACTATAAAGCAGCGGTCATCAAAATGAAGGGAGGATCAGTGGAATAGACTTGGGGTAAGTGACATCAGCAAGATAGTGTATGATAAACCCAAAGAGCCCAACTTTTGGGAAAAAATCCACTATGTATTTTCTTTTGCAGCATTGCTAATATGGAAATATGTTTTGCATGACTTCACATGTATAATTGATATCATATTGTTTGCCTTCTCAATGGATGAAAGAGGAGCAGGAGAGAGGAAGAAAATTTGGAATTCAAAATCTTAATTGGGATTAGGCAACTTGCATAGGATCTGAGGCTGCATTTGAATCCAAGACCTCGCATCTCCAGGCCTGGCTTTCTATCCATTGAGCCACCTATCTACCCCTAACTGAGTTCTCTTTGCACCTTTAGCTCTAAGAGTGCCATGCTTCCTTTAAGGCTCAGTTCAGCTGCCTACTCCTCTACTCCAAGACTTGATTTCCCCATTTATTAGTCTCTCCCTCCCTCCAATTACTTTGAATTACTTTTGTGTATACTTTGTATTTCTTTTTTTTTTCATCACGTCTGTCTCCCAATGAGAATATAAGCATCTAAGGGTAGAAACTGAATGGCACAGGGGATACAACCATTGGACATGGAGTCAAGAAAACTGAAATTTAAATCTGGTCTCACACATTTTCTAAATTGAGTATCCCTGGGCAGGTCACTTAATTTCTGTCTGCCTTAGTTTCCTCATCAGTGAAATGATGTTAATAATAGCACTACCTTTCAAGGTTGTTGTGAGGATTTTACAAAATATGTGTAAAGGGTTTTGCAAATTTTGAAGTGCTATATAAATGCTTATTATTTTTGTCTTTGTGTTCTCACTGCTTAACAATTTCCCTTTCACATTGTACATTCTTAAAATTGTTCATTGGAATGAACTCACATTGAATTGAACACCTGCTAAGTTTATTTTGCATATTTATATGTATATTTACATACCTATACATTGTATTTTCCAATATTATATAAGCTCTTTGAGAGTGGGAGCCATTTCATTTCTGTCTCTGTAAGCCCAAAGCCTAACACAGTACTTGGTGGGCTCTTAGTTCTTCTGACTTCTGGACTGGTTAAAGCACAAGACTGCCAACCCAAGGGGATAGCTCTTCCTACACAAATGCAAGCCAATCACAGAGTCTATTCTCAATGAAGGGTCAAGGGGTATGTCCTTCCCTCCAGAGCAAGATTTAATCAAAAGCTCCTAATAAAGCACTAACACTCAAGCTGGCCAGGGATTCCCCACAAGAAGCATATATTGGGTTCCATTTAAACATGTCGGAATTATGCTCCTCATTCATTCTCACATTAATTTCTCCTCATTCTTCAGTTTACACACCTCTGCTGTTAGTTCCATCTTTCAGTTCCCTTTCAGCAGGACAGTTCAGTCTAGGTACAAAACAGAGATTTTCAGATACTGTTCTGAACTCATCTTCCCCCATCCCAAGAACTCTGGAACAGAGAATTGTATTGTGCTTGGGAAAGAATTTTGACCAATGTTCGTTAAACATTCATTAGTTTGGAAAAAATCATTAGTTATCTATTATTTGCCCAGCTAATGTGGAAATTAAAAATGAGAAGAGTTCTTTTCTCATAGAACTTTCCAATTAGCAGGAGGACAGAAGTCAGGGACACTTTAACCCTTCAAAAGCACCTTGATGTGACACTTTGTTCAGTGATCAGGGAAGGCGGCCTGGTGTAGTGGAGTAAGGGTTCCACATACAGTCACTGGAGGTCTGGGGTTGAATATTAGCCTTACTTCTTGCTCATTGGATGGTTCAGATCCCAGAATATCTGAGCCTCAGTGACCCTGTCTGTAAAGCTATGCTGTTATAAGGGTAGCACTTAGTGCAATTCATTGGGGCAAATATTTATGGCATGCCTGTAGTTACAAGGCACTGTGCTGGGCAAAGAGGCTCCAAGCCCCAAAATGATTCAAAGCTCTGACCTCATGGAGCTTACATTCTACTATGTGAAGGACTTAACATGCATGTAAATGAGTAAATTCTAGGTAATTGTAGGTGGAAGAGAGCATTAACAACTGGGAAACAGGGAAGACTATTTTTTTTCTTTCAGTTTTTATTGGATAAGCTTACTTGAGGTAACTTAGTTATCTTTCAAAATAGAAAAGTGAATTGAAAAAATTGAGTGAATTTGACATTTCAATAAGAGAGATTCTATTTGTTCTTAGTTTTTCACTGATGATCAAACAGAAAACAGACTATATTGTGCTGTGTGTGTGTGTGTGTGTGTGTGTGTGTGTGTATGTGTGTGTATTTTCTCCCCTCAGGAGATATTAAGGTTAAATGTAAGAAGAGGAGGAAAAAAAGGCCTTTCCTATTAATGTGTGAGATACTGGAATGATCACAGAGGAAGATTTTTTTTAGGACCTCTACTCTGCAATCTTTTCTTTTTTTATATTATTTCATTTTCAGTCAACAAGCTTTCATAAATTTTCCTGCACACTCCTTCTCTCACCCATTTAAAAGGAAAAAGAAAAAGAAAATTCAGGGGAGACTTTTGGTAAAGGGTGACACCTTGAAACAATAAATTGATGTGACATATGATCATAACCTGTCTATTGCTTTGTGTGTAGTTTTGTGAATGGCCTTGGCAAAATAATGCTAATTATATAATTCATCAGCTTAAAGCAAGCCTTTTATTGATGAATGACTCCTACCTTAGTGAGGTTGGGGGCTCAGAAAGTCTAGCTCATCACTTGCTTGTATTTGAAGTCTTGCCTACTTGTGAGGAAATGACCAAGTTTGTATTCCCTTGGTTTGGGCTTCAAATCTTCCCATAGCATGATCCCCAAATCCTTGAAAGTCAGCAATGGAAGAGATCATAGAAGCCATTTAATCTAACTCATAGCTGAAAAAGAATCCTCTTCACAATACCCCCAAGTGATCATACAGTCTTTGATTGAAGACCTCACCCACCAGGAAAGGGTAATAAACTCTTTTCCTGAGGCGTCCCATTTCATTTTGGAATAGCTCTTATTATTGGGAGACTTTAAAAAAATATGGAGTCAAAATCTCCCTCTTGATTGTTCCCAATTCTGTAATAATGGAGGGAAAATTTAATGAATCTCCCATGAGAATCCTTTAAATATTTGAAGATGGTTATCATGTATACAGGGGCAGCAAGGTGGTGCAATGGCTAGAGTCCAGGGGTTAGAGTCAGGAAGACTTGAATTCAAAACTGGCCTCAGACACTTACTAGCTATGTGATCCTGGGTAAGTCACTTAACTCAGTTGGCCTCAGTTTCTTCATCTGTAAAATGAAATGGACAAGGAATTGGCCAACCATTTCAGTATCTTTGCCAAGAAAACCCCAAATGGGGTCATGGAGACATGAACTGAAAGGACTGAACAATAGCAACCATCATATACATACATACATACATACATATATATGTATATGTGTGACCTTGGAGATATATAAATATATATATTTCTATAGTGCTTTAAAGTTAGCCAAGCACTTTACCTGTGTTCTCACTTGATTCTTATAACAATTCTGGGAGGAACTATTGATATGCTCATTTTACTGATGAGGAAATGGAGTCTGAGACAAGTTAAATGATTTTCTCAGGGTTAAACAACTAGAAAGTATTTGAGACAAGGTTTGAACTCAGGTCTTCTTGACTTCCAGTCCATCACTGTACCACCTGACTCCATGTATGTACCAGAGGAGAAAATATTAGCTGTAAAGCAGAGTTTCTTAACTTTTTGTGGGTCATGGACCCCTTCGGCAGTCTGGTGAAACCTAGGGATCCCTTCTCAGGGTTGAGGTTTTCAAATAACTGAAGGAAATGCTAAGAAGAAGTTAGTGAAAATAAAGATCTATTTTCCCCCTCATCCAAGTCTATCTCTTGAAAATATATCACATATCACTTGAAAGCTATTCACTGAAAAAAATCATCCTTAGTTTTTTTGAACCTCAGTTAAGAAAGGGTCAGATTGCTTAGTACTCAGTGCTTGTGCAATCTCGGACAAATCATGTAACTTTCCTTAGTTTCCTCATGTGTAAGATGAGAAGATTGGACCACATTGCCCCGAGGTTGTTTTCATTCTACGTGGAATATATTATGTATGTCCCCTCTAAGCTACTTATCTCTGCACTCTGCCCTTTTACCTTGGCCATTTTCTGCTCAGAATCTCTTTGGCTGCCACTCTACCCTTCAAACCAGACTACCAGAAGCTATGCCTTGGAGGAGCTAAGCCTCTTCACTCCTTGGGATCACAAAATCTAATTATTATCCTGGTCATTTTTCACATTAATAATTTATGTATAAGTGCTCCCTGGCTGTACCATTCTGCTTCCTCCAATAAACATCCTTTCCACTCCAGGGCTGTGCTTCTGACTTTCTGGACTTTACCATCAAGCCTTAGTCTGGGTACCTTCTCTCCCCGTCTCTATTTCAGTTTACTTTTTTTGTATATTGTCTTCCCTCGTTAGAATGTAAACTTCTTGAGGACAGGGGCTGACTTTCTACTTGTATTTACGCATATTAAGCTCTTAATAAATGCTTTTATTTTTGCCTGCCTGCAGACAAATGTGGAGATGATAAGAGGATCTCTTAAGTCCCTCTGATGTTAGACAAGAAGATCTCTTAAGTTTCTCTGATGCTAGAATTCCATTGATTTAGTGGAAGTGTAGGTAAAAATGCTTTGTGTACATATGAAGCACTATGTAGAACCATCTTGTATTGGAAAGAATTTTAGAGATTCTATAGGTAGGACAATCTTCTCATTTTTTGTGGTTGTTCAGTCATTTTCAGTTGTACCCAACTCTTTGTGACTTCATTTGAGGTTTTCTCAGCAAAGATACTTGAGTGGCTTACCATTTCCTTCTCCAGCTCATTTTACAGATGAGGAAACTGAGGCCAACAGGGTTAAATGACTTTTCCAAGGTCACACAGCTAATAAGTGTCTGAGGCTAGATTTGAACTCAGGAAGATGCGTCTCATTTTACAGATGGAGAAAACTGAGGCCCATGGAAGGGAAGAGACTTTCACAAGAGCACACAGGTAGTAACAAAATTAATATCTTTCTGCTTTTTCTACAACTCTATAGAGGTATGTTTCCTAGAATAATAATATGACAAACACTTAGGTCAACTCACATTGACCAAAATTAAAAATAAAAAACCAACAAAAATAAATCTTGAAGTGAAACATCTCCAAATAGATTATGAGTCAAGAAAAACAGAAATAAGTTCAGAGTAGCCAAAACCTCAATTTTGTTTTGTATAAATATACCAAACTTTACCAAGTATTTTTTCTTTGCTTTGCATAAATATTTCTTCCAACCTCCCTCTTTCCTTATACCTCCCTGAAAGTGCTCAAATAAAATTAACAGGCAATAGGCGTATCTCTGAAGGAGAGAAGGAAATAATTTCAGGAGTCTATAAAAATGAATGAGAGGAAGGAAAATTTTCTTTTTCTCTACAGCTTGTTGAAGTCACTATGTTTGCTTTATCAGAGTCCAAGATTGACTGACATCAAGGTAAAACTGTGACCTTAATTCATGCTTCTTAATGAGTGAATCAATAGCAGACAGGACAGGAAATGAAACCCAATGAAACCTTAAATGAATATTAATTGAGCTGTGAGTAGATATCCTCTTCAGGATTTGGGCATATGTGACTGTAGATGCATAAGGGTATATGTATATGCATGTGTATGAGAGAGAGATAGCAAAACAGAAGGAGAGAGAAGGGAGAGGGAAGAGAGAGAGAGAGAGATAAAGAAAGACAAGCAGACACAGAGATAAAAAGAGACAGAGACAGAGAAGAGAGACAGATATAAAAAGAGAGAGACAGAAAGACAGCCAGAGACGAGAAGGGCGGAAGAAAAGGAGTTAGACACAAATATAAAAGCAGAGAGAGAGGGTATCCCTAAGAAGGTAAGACTAATTTCTGCCCACATTTATAATTTTCATAGAATCTTTTCTGAATTCCAAGAGAACAATGTCATTACCGTTTTTCCTATAAAGGCCCACCAGAACTGATCCAAGAAAATGACCTTCTTGAATAAGTCCTTTCTGAACCCATTTCAATTTTGAAAATCAGCAAGATGATTCTGTACAGATCCCCAGTCTTTCTGGGCTATTGTAAGGCTAAGATAAAATAATGAATGTGAAAGTGTTTTGTAACTTGTGAAGAGTTGTACACACATATTGCTCATTCATTCAGCACATTTGTTTGGCTTTCCTAAATGTTTGCCCCATTACTGGCTACCTTGTCCTGTTAGGTGCAAGGGTAGACCTTGGAGAACTATTTTTATGACCTTAAGTAAATCACTTGTCCTCTCTGGGCTTCGTAAGAAAAAATATTTAGAACTGAAAGGGTCCTTCGAAGATATCTAAACTAAACCCTTCATTTGATCGATGACCCACTGAGGCTCAGAGAGCTTATATGATGCAATTTCTTCACCTGCACAAAGATGGATTAGCCTAGTTGATTACCAAGTCCCCTTCAAAGTAAATGCTACAATTCTATAAAGAACGTTGCCCCTAGTTTTAGGAAAATGAACAAGTGGGAACAAAACCCAAAGAAATGCAGAATGTATGAGGAAGGAGACTTTAGAGGTCATCGGTTCCAAAACCCTTGTTGGAAGAATGATGAACCAGAACTCAAAAGATGAGATGAAGTCATAGAATTAATACATAGAAGAGCCAGGATTATGTAGGACTAATTGCTCTCAACCACAGTTGCCCTACCTGGGACTGAAAAAACCTGTTTGTTTCAATGCTGTGTAGCAGTAGGAGTGTGCTGGAGCCAACTTGATAGTGAGAGCTGATTGTTAAATTTTTAGTGTAAGCATTTAGGTCTTGGAAATCAGCCAGCATTACAAATCAGAGCTTGATTGATTGTTTCGTTGAATTTCCTAGATTTAATAGAGTACCAGAGAAATCATTAATGATGCAGATTAAACTTAAAAGTGCGTCCTGTATATTATTATTATTTTTTCCAGCAGATGAGATCTTAAAAATTGTCTTGAATTTCCCTGTCTGGGAGCATCCCCGTGAAAGACAACATACTATTTACTGTTGTTGTTCATTTGTTTTTTGTTTCAATCCTGTTGAACTCTTCATGAGTCCATTTGGGGTTTTCTCGGCAAAGATGCTGGAGTGGTTTGTCATTTCCTTCTCCAGATCATTTGACAGAGGAGGAAATGGAGGCAAATAGGATTAAATTATTTACCCAGGATCACACAGCTAGGAAGTGTTGGAGGACATATTTGAACTCAGGAAGATGAGTTGTTCTGGCTTCTTGCCCAGCGCTCTGTGCCACCCAGCTGCCCCACAACACAGTATAAAAACTTGAAGTAACAGAATCATTTAATTTTAGTTTAAAGGGAACTCAGAGGCTAGATAGTCTAACCCCTATAGAACAGAAATAGCCATTGACTTACTTGACACGTGTCCTTCAGCTCTTGGAGCCCAAAGACTGGGCTTCAAGCATTGGCTCCACCACTTCCTAGCTGTTTGACTTTTGGCAAATCAGTTAATCGATCCGATTATGCTTTGTAAACCATAAAGCACTATATAAATGTAATGTTATGGCAGGTATACAGTGCTTGGCAGAGTCAGAACACACAGAACACACAATAGAACAAAGAAAGACCACAGAGGTCATCTACTCCACCCTGCTCATGCTTCAGATGGGGAAAGGGAGACTCTGTACAGCTCAGAAATAGTAAGTGTTAGAAATGAGCCAGTGGTCTTTTCCCTGTATTCTTCTGCCTCCTCGTCTCTCCTTTGCCACTTCCTATCAAGGGAAGTCATTTCAGTTCCTTGAGCCTCAATTTCTTTCTCTCTGAAATAGGAAATGCTAATTTTTTTTTTTGCTATCTGTCTCACAGGGTAGCTGTGAGAAAAGTGTCTTATAAGCCCTAAAGTATTAGAGAAATGTGAGCCAGGATTAATATTTTGAAGCTTGTATTTGCCAAATAAAGGCTCCCCCGCTGCCCTCATATCCCTCCCACCTGCTTTCCATGAATGTGGGTAAGGCAACAAATTGCTTGCCTCTCATCCCTCCCTGCATTCTAGATGCTGGCATGTTTGGCATCTTTTGATTTCGGCAGCCCCTTTAGAAATATTTTGAAGCAAACAATGACTCCTAGTTTGCCTTTTCATGAGGGATCAACGCAACTCATCCTGTCAGTGGTGACTCATTCCAGTCATAGACTTGAAGCAATTCACTTTGTAAGCCTGAATCTGACAGGCCTCACTCTGCAGGGAAATCTAATACCATTTTTATGGCTTTAATCTATTTTTTAAAGAGCCTTCTTGTTTAGAACATGTGCCCTGAATGGTGATTCTTGGGAAGCCCCCCCCCTTTTTCTTTTCAGAATAGTGGAGGCAAACTTGGCTTCTCACAATAGGAGGCTGGGCTGCCATTGTGAAGGCCTTGGTTGATATTAAAGTTTTTATTCATTCTTATATTTTGTCCTTTTAGGGATTCCTCAGTGGGAATTCACCAATGCACATTCCTAAATACACATTCTGACTGGCTTCATTTTTTGTTTTCTACTAGGATTCTTTAAAAAACATTTGCATAGCAACTTGCAAGGGAGAAAAATTATAGAAATGAACTGAGAAAAATAGACTGAGAGAAGAGGAGAGAAGAGAGAAAGAGAAGAGAGAAAGAAACAGGCAGACAGGTACAGAAAGAGGGAAAAGAGAGATACACAGAGACAGAGAAAGAGAAGACAGAGAGAGAGAGAGAGAAAATGAAGGAGAAAGCAGTAACAAGGAGGAGAGAGACAAAATGACAGTGATCTTTGCTCAGATATGTAGGCTGAATGTCATGTAAGAAATATCAGGTGATTTTATTCCAGTACCCGTGGAAGCTGAAAGGTCCTTTTGTCTCGCTTCCTTTTTTCCTCTGCCCACTTTTATCTACTTCAGGCTTGGTGAGGAGGTCAGAAGAAGGAGTTAGCCTGTTCTCTCCTACCAGTCTCTATTTTCTAACACCAGTCTAATTTCCTCCCTTTTCCTCAGTCTTAATTAGAAAAATGTTACTCTTCTACGTTGTGTTTAGGTCCTTTGTTCGTTCATTTATCTATCCATCCATCCATTCAACAAATGCTTTGGCAGCTCCGTGGAGGATGTATTAGAAAGAGGAGAGATACTGCCTTGGCTACTGACCTTATCAAGACACTTTAAAAATGCAAAAGACAGAAACCATGGAAAGGAAGAATTTCAGAAAAACATTTAGAAATCACTTAGTCTAACCCCTAATTTAACAGATCCACTTTATTGCATTCTCATTAATCATCATCTAGCTTCCACTAAATTTCTCCGAGGTATGAGTACTTTCTGATATGTCACAAGATGTCCAATTCCATTGTGTACTATTCATCTTTTATCCCCAATGTTTTGTATGGTGACTCCACATGCTAAGTACTTATAAAAATTCAGGTCAATTTAATCCAATAAACCTTTATTAAGTGTGTACTGTATTCAAGTCACTGGACATACAAAGACAAAATTAAAATGGTCCTTGTCCTTGAGAAGATTACATTCTACTGGAATAGGGGATGGTTATGGCATGTATATCCATAACTATAGTACAAGGAGATAATTGGACCTAGAACACTCAGAACAGAGAGGAGGGCTAAATGGAGATATTTCAGTGGCACTTTTTCACCCTCTTTCTGAATAAATTTCTTTACTATTTTCTCTACTATTGAGAGCAATTTTTGAGAATTATAGAAATCCTCTTTCTGTGTAGACATATAAACATTTTTACCTTAATGAGTCCCTTGAATTTTTTCTTTCTTATTTACCTTTCTGGGCTTCTCTTGTGTCTTGTATTTGGCCTTCAGATTTTTTGGTTAGGTATGGCTTATTCCTCAGGAATGCTTGGAAATCTTCTATCTTATTGAATGACCATTTTTTCCCCCTGAAAAAGTATACTCAGATTTGCTGGATAGGTGTTGAAATGACTCTTGAAGGAAAATAAAGATTCTGAGAACTGGAGATAAGGAAAGACTGTATTTCAGGAATGGGTTATGATATTGATAATTTACAGAGGTAGGAGATAGAATATTATATTTGGCAAACAAGTAGTAATTTAATGTGACAGGACAAGCATTCTCCCTTTTGTTGTTATTGTTTAGTTTTCATATCTGACTCTTCATGACCCTGTGGACGAATCTGTCCATGGAGTTTTCTTGGTGAAGATATTAGAGTGGTTTGCCATTTCCTTCTCCAGTGGATTAAGGCAAATAGGTTAAGTGCTTGCCAAGAGTCCACAGCTACTGAGTAGCTGAGATCAGATTTAACCTCAATTCCTCCTGACTCCAGGTTCAATGCTCTATCCTCCTAGGTATCTAATTGCCTTTTAAGTTCAGTCATTTTAGGAATGTCTGACTCTTCATGACTCCATTTGGGGTTTTCTTGAAAAAGATGCTATAACTGTTTGCTATCTCAGCTCATTTTTACAGATGAAAAAAACTGAGGCAAAAGGATCAAATGAATTGCCCAGGGTATCAAAGTTAGTAAAGGTCTGAGTTTGGATAGGAACTTAGGTCTCTCTGATTCCAGGTCTGATACTCTGTCCACCCTGACACCTGACTGCTTCTTTAGTTTTCCATAAAAGGCTATCCATTAGACCTGGCTGGTCGTTGATTCAGATTCTTGGTCACCTAAGGATATAAAAAGCGCCATCCATTTAGAGTCAGGAACCCTCTGATTTGGTGGTCATCTGAAGACCACAAAAATAAGCATATTCTGTTCTTTGAACATATGTGTTTTGATATGGGTTAAGGGGGTCCATGATATAAAACCAAGTGTCACTGTATCTTTGCCTATTGGACATCTCAAACCAGAGAGCCCATAGATATCTTAAACTCAATGTGTTCAAGATAGAATTAATTACATTTCCCTAAAAACTCTTTGCTCCTAACTTACATATTATTGTTGAGGGCACCACCATGTTTCCAGTCAACTAGGCTTATGAGCTGGGTACTAAACTTTTTTTTTATTGTCCAATTGTTTATAAATAAAACAAATGAAACATTTGCACATATAAAGAAAATGAAGATATTACACAAATGAAATAATAGATCTCCTATATGTTTAACTTACTTTTCTTCATATCTACTGTGTAATTAGAATTTTGTTACCCTAAAACTATACTTCCCAGAATTCCTTTTTCATCCCCACGAATTATATTTCTCAGAATTCCTTTTTCATCCCCACGTTGCATCCATACGTTTTGTAGATAAAAAGTTTCTGTAACTCCAGCCTCTCTCTCCTCTCCTGCTTTCACAGTCTGGGAAACAGCTCTTTACTCAGGCTATCATTTTCCTCTATTTCAAGTGATTATTAATAAATCTTATAAAATATAATACTTGGAGTGATTGGATATTAATTTTTAATCTTATACTACATAATAGATCCCCTGCTAGGTGTCATTCTTGACTACTCATCCATCTATTATCAAGCTCCATGGACTCTACCATTGCAATAGCTTCATATATATCACTTTTTCTACTAATACGGCTGCTACATAGGTGAAGGTCCTAGAAAATTACCTATTATTTGGACTCACTGAATGATCCCAATGGCAGTCCATTCTCCACTTAGCTGCCAAAGTGATCTTCCTCCAAAGCTCCTGTCAGACTATGTTTAGTCAAACACTAAACAATTATTCAGCACCTACTAAGTGCCAGACACTGTGATCCACATGGGGGATACACAGACTCAAATGAAGACAATCCCTAACTTCTAATGAGCTTATAATCTATGTCCTACTCAGGAAATTCAAAAGGATCTCTATTTCCTCAAGATCAAAGGTAAAATTCTCTCTCTCTCTATCTTTTTAAAAAATCCTTACCTTCCGTCTTGGAGTCAATACTGTGTATTAGTTACAAGGCAGAAGAGAGTTAAGGGCTAGGCAATGGAGGTTAAGTGACTTGCCCAGGGTCACACATTAAGGGAGTGTCTAAGGACAGATTTGAACCTAGAAGCCCCCATCTCTAGACCTGGTTCTCAATCCACTGAGCCAACCAGCTACCCCACCTGTTTGACTTTTAAAGTCCTTAACAATCTAAACTTTCCCTATTCTCCCAGTCTCCTTCCCCAAACTATGCTCCAGTGATTCTTTCCTTCTCATAGCATACTTTCTTATGATCCCTTTTCCTTTTTCTTTTTCTCCCCACTAATTCCTCTTGTGCCTAGAATGCTCTCCCCTCTTCCCTCTGCCTCTTGGCTTCCATGGCTTTCTAATATTCCACCACTTTCAAGAGAGCTTTTCCATTCTCCTTCTACTGCCTTTCTTCTTTGATTATCTTCTATTTTCACGATACATATTTTGTATGTATATACTTGTTTTTATATTGTCCCTCTGATCAGACTGTAAGTTCTTTGAGGGCAGGAACTATTTTTTTCTCCTCCCATTTAAAAAAAATCTCCAGCATTTAGCATAATGCTTACACAGGTTCATATTCAATCATTTATTGAAACCCATTTGGGTTTTTCTTGGCCAAGAACCTGTAGTGTTGTTCGCCATTTACTTAAGTTCATTTTATAGATGAGCAAACTGAAGCAAACAGTATTAAGTGACTTGCCCAAGGTCACACAACTACGAAGTGTCTGAGGCTAGATTCGAGCCCAGGACATCCCATCTATAGACTTGATTCTCAGTCCATTGAGCCATCTATCTGCCTCCTATTACACTTAATTTTATTTACTTTGACCCATTCTTTTTCTTAATTTTTTGGATCTTGACTCCAGTATCCAACACATTAGTCATCTCATTCAAGGTTGGGGTACTTTCAGATCACATAAGCACATGCTGCCTATATCCAAGACACAGATACCAATGTTGAACAGAACAGGGCTAGAGACTGAGCCTCTGTAAGGGACTAAATCTATATTGACATAGATCCATGGATCTGTTAATATTGGATTCTAGTCATGAACCAGTTCTGAATCTTCTTTACAGCATCATCATTAATTCTTTAGTGCTCCATCTTCTTTGAAACAGCATCATCATGGGGGTCTTTTTCTACCCTCCATTGAAGGGGCCATTGTCTTCATATGAACAATCCCATTGGTTTTCTTAGGAGGATGCCCAGCACATAGTAGGTGCTTCATAAATGTTTGTTTCCTTGACTTGACTTGGGCCCCTCATTATAACTTTTTTTTTTTAACATATCTTTACTGTCAGTCCACAGGAAACAAAGCCATGTTTCTTGTAACTCAGAAGAACTTGTTGTGACTCTAATAATGATGGAAGGTAATGGAAAGGAAATAACAAAATTTTAAAATTTCAGTTCTGAATCTCAGGGTAACTTTTTTTTTAAACACTTGTACTTCGGTGTATTGTCTCATAGGTGGAAGATTGGTAAGGGTGGGCAATGGGGGTCAAGTGACTTGCCCAGGGTCACACAGCTGGGAAGTGGTTGAGGCCGGGTTTGAACCTAGGACCTCCTGTCTCTAGGCCTGACTCTCACTCCACTGAGCTACCCAGCTGCCCTCAGGGTAACTTTTAACCAACATTACTTCTTCTTGCCAGGAAGTAGTCTATGCTTCAGAACTTGCTGCTACAGGCTCTAGGCTCAGCATGGATGTCGGAATCAGTAGGAAGTATGTGTGGGACTACTTCAGGGCAGTAACAGTGGGAAGTGGACCATGTATATTTCTGCAATTAAAAGAAAAACTTCTGAAAAGCACCTTGAATCAGACAGTGTCAAACTCTTGATTTTTTCTTTTTGCTACCTAATCTTCTGGCAGATTAATTTAGATTTTGGTTTCTGATAGTCAGATCCCTTGTTGGTATCAGATTTTCAGATCTTAAGGCCTCTTCTATTATCCTAGTAACCATCAAGTCTGACTTTCAGATGGAACCAGGTTTCTTCAGATTAAGGCTTTGTCCTCCTTTCCCTTGATAAGGAGTACATTCCAAGCCTCAACCTCCCCTGCCTCGGTCATTGGCAAGATTTAATTTGGGTACACTTGACTTTGCTCTCTCCCTATCGAAAGATACTTGTCCTGGGAACCTTTTGCTTGGGTTTTACTTTCTCAAGCACCAATTTTCAAAGTGGGGCCTGAGGACTCCTAATGGTTTTGGAGGCTTTTTCAGTGGCCAGTGAAGTTAAAACTATTTTTATAATAATAATATCAAGAACTTATTTGCCTACTAAAACATACCTTCCTTTCCTAATTACATATCTGTGTGAGATTGTATTTTCTTTAATCAAAACAATATATTGCCACAGCTGTCTTCCATTAAGCCAGATATTGAAGAGATTTGCAAAAGTATGCAAAAACAATGCTACTTTTCTTAGTATTTTTGTTTTAGGAAACAATCATTTTTCATAAAATGTCATTCATATTAATCTATAAGAAAATTTATTATTGTTATATTTTTTGTATATTGTAGATCTTTAATAAATGCTTCATTGAATCATTCATGCATGCATATATTATTGTTATATTTAAGTGAATTAATAAATAACTAAAATATAGCAGTTTTAATTTCTAGTATGATAAATATCAATCGATTTCACCCATATAAAAAAAAGCTCTTTGGGGGTCCTCAGTAATTTCCCTTCCCTAAAACCCTTACCCTCTGTCTTAGAATCAACTCTGTGTATTGGTTCCAAGGCAGAAGAGTGGTAAGGGTAGGCAATGGGGATTAAGTGACTTGCTCAGGATGGCACAGCTAGGAAGTATCCTATATGTAGGCCTGATTCTCAGTCCATTGAGCCACCTAGCTGGCACCTAACTCAGTACCTCTCTTCTCTAGGTCTGGCTCTCAATCCCCTGAACCACCGAGCTGTCCCATCCCTCCATTACCCCTGCCCCCCCTAGTCATTTTTTAAAGTAAAGGAGCCCTGAGAAGAAAAAGCATTGAGAATGACTGCTCTAAGGGAACTGAATTAGAAGTAGTTTTAGACAACTTGTAATAGTAGCTCCCTATTCTGACATTTCAGGTCCTCGGCGATTTGGTTCCACTCTATACCTTCGGTTTTATCTCATAGACATTTCAGGTATTCCATATTCCCTAGAAACCTGATTACTCACTATCCCCCATTTTCATCCTGCTCTCTGTTCCTTTGTTCATGCTGATCCTTATGCCTGGGATGTGTGCCCTGCTTGGTGTATGTTGGAAGACATTCCTTTTTTCAAGGACAAACTCAGATGCTAGCTCCTCCTTGAATCCTTATCTAGTATTTCCCCACCCCAGGTGATCTCCTGCATCCTGTTATTTGAGTATTTATTCTTTCCCTCATTAAACAAAAAACTAGAGAACTGAGACAGCTTCTACCTCCCTTATCTTTATATCTCTACAGTTTCGCCCATAGGAAGTAATTAATGTTTGTTGGATTAGATTCAACGAATCTGTCAACAAGTCCAGAGAAGTTTCCATCTGAACAGGAGTCTCCAATGCCTTAACCTGAACGAGTGAATACTAAGAGGAGGACAGACAAGATTCTAATCTGAAAGAAGATGGGGAGAGATAGATTTGGTCAGGAGGACCTTTTCTGGCTAGGACTTCAGGCTTTTTTCCCCCCAACTATGACTGAAGGCAGAGAAAGGGAGATGTTCCTCATAGGGTAGTTTTGAGGATCAAAAGAGAAAATTCTGAAGGTGACTTGAAAAAACAAAAAAAACCCAAACCAGAAGACCAGGGATCATTCTTGCCAGGATTAGGAATGGATGCACTGGATAAACCAACTTTGTCCATTTGGTGTCAGTGACTGAGGCAAACACAGTCCAGTAAGTTCCTGTTCCAGGACTCAACTGGCTGCTTAGGGAATAGGGAACACTTCCTTGGCTAAAGCTGCTTTGGATAAGTATGTAGGGAATAAGATGCCTCAGACTACCAGCCAGTGCCAAAGAAGCAGCACCAGCCAGTGAATCTCAAGGCGGAGATTACTTGAACCAGCAGAAGGCTTCCATCTGTTGCTGAAGATCATTTCCTCATCCCTGGCTGCCTCTGTTGACTTAGTTTCCAACACTAAATCTAAACTATGAGGGTCTGCAGTGGCCTTGCACAAAGCTTTGTGGGAAGAAAGACAATTGTACTCTCTTCCCTCTTTTTTTTTTTTTTTTTTTTTAGTTTACCAGATATTTTTTTTTTTCTTATTTTAAACCCTTAACTTCTGTGTATTGACTTATAGGTGGAAGATTGGTAAGGGTAGGCAATGGGGGTCAAGTGACTTGCCCAGGGTCACATAGCTGGGAAGTGTCTGAGGCTGGATTTGAACCTAGGACCTCCTATCTCTAGGCCTGGCTCTCAATCCACTGAGCTACCCAGCTGCCCTATTTGCCAGATATTTTTAATGACAATTATAAAAGACCAAAGACATCTTTCTCCCCCAGACTGCCTTTTTAGACAAAATAATTTCTTTAAGTTACAAATATTGTTTGACAGTGCTTTTTTCAAAACTAATACAAGAAAAAAATTTGAACAAAATGTCGGATTTTTTTCCTATATTCTTTGGGAGTGGGGGTTCCTAACCAAGGAATATGATGTAAGACCCCCAAAGACAAACATTTCACTGCTTCCCATTGCACTTTTGGAGGGCTCTAAATATTAGGGAGACTTTTCCTCACATTGAACCAAAAGTTTAGCCTCTGCAACTTCCAAGCGTTGTTTCTAGACCTGCTCTCCCTGGCCAAGGAGAATAAGTCTAATCCTTCTTCCGTATTCCATATCTATGTTCCCTACACACCAGGTTCTTATTATGTGACACATGAAATAGGAGTATAAATATACCCCAAAAGCCTTCATATTGTCAACAGATTCACAAAGGAAAGATGAGAGTGGCAGCTTGTGAGGAGGCTTCTGTCCTTTTCTAAATATTTTTTGCTTAGTGATCCAGGATTTAATATCCCAGACCTCTGGGGTTTAGAACCTTTAAGGAGAGAAATATCTGTGGCAACAATGCTTGGAATCACCATAATTTCTTTTTCCTTGAAGACTATAATAGGCCTGGAAACACCAAACACAAAGAGGGTCTTAAAGGAGAGGCAAAACATCCTGAATTAGTCTTGTGGGAATTCGATGTTCATTAGACCTACTGTCTAATTCCTTTTTTTTTTTTTAAACCCTTGTACTTCGGTGTATTGTCTCATAGGTGGAAGATTGGTAAGGGTGGGCAATGGGGGTCAAGTGACTTGCCCAGGGTCACACAGCTGGGAAGTGGCTGAGGCCAGGTTTGAACCCAGGACCTCCTGTCTCTAGGCCTGACTCTCACTCCACTGAGCTACCCAGCTGCCCATGTCTAATTCCTTTTAAAAAATCTCATTGTGTTAATATATTTTCAATTTTTTAATCCTTATTTTCTGTCTTAGAATCAATATTAAGTATTGATTCTAAGGCAGAAGAGCAATAAGAGCTAAGCAATTGGGATTAAGTGTCTTGCCCAGAGTGCCATAGATAGGAAGTGTCAGGAACAAATTTGAACCCAGGATCACCCATCTCTATCCCCTGGCTCTCTATCCTCTAAGTCACCTAGCTGTTCCATTGTATTTTCTTTTATGCCACCTTAATTTCATATATTCCTCTCCTTCCCTCAAGAGCAAGTCATCCCTTAAACAAAGACTTTAAAAAAAGAGAGCAAAAACTGCATTTTAACAGACCTCCATTTCTAGCAATATCTGAAGTCCAGCTTTCTCTTGAAGACATGTGGACCTTGCTATCCCTTATAATCCTGGCCACTATAATCCTGCTCCTCCATATACAGAGTTAGAGGGAGCAGCTGGAATATTCCTTGCTCCTTCAGCTTTCATATCTAGACCTTCCCTCTACTACTATCATTCAGCAACCTCTCCTTCAACCATTTGATTTTTATCATCCTGACAAGATTCTTGTCTCTGATGTCTATTTACCCCTAGATCCTTTCCCCTCTATTTTCTACTCATGAACCCATTCTGTTTCATCACTGATGACTTTATTTGGACATTGGTGATCCTTCTAAAATTCTAACCTCCTATTTTATCACTCAGTTCTCACAATTTTGATCTCCATTATTGACTCAGCCACCTATATCTTAGATTTCACCATCAACTTTTCAATTTATGAGCTCTTAAATTTTGAAATTCCCTTCTCTGACCACCATCTTGTCATTCCATTTCTCCCAGTGCTTCAGTCCTATTAAATTCTGTTATTGTGGCTCCTCATATTTTTTTTTTCCTTATAGTTATCTGGTATAACAAAACACTAATATCTACTTTTGAATCCCTTATTTCCTTGTTCTTCCATTATTTGCTCTATAAATCTTTAATGGTGGGTCAGCCCTACCATCTTCCCTTTCTAACCCTAGGTTTGAGCTGAATACTGCTGGGTGGAGTCATAAAACTGAACTGACTTTATCTACTGTAAATAATGTTGCCTATTGTAAGAAGGGGTGAGTTTAGGAGGATGCTGGTGTGGTTGGTAACCCCCTGGTTGATGTATAGGGCCACTTCTCCCTCACAGCCACCCCTCCTTACAAGGGAGACAAACTGAAGCTTCTTGAGAAGTGAGGTTCCCCTAGATCAGTGATGGGCAAACTTTTTAAGATCCTTCTGTGTCCCCCAAATCCCAGCTTCTCTGACCCAATCCCAAATGATACTCCTAGAGCTAGAATTATTGCTAACTCAAGGGGAATGTAGAAAGGCAATGTCCAAGGCAAGGTTTGTGGGTCCTAGGGGTTGGCTCCCCACAGAAGTCCAGACCCCCTGGCCAAACTGAATAAACTGATGTTATATATTCTCCAATGTGATCAGGAACCAATAGAGAGATCAATTTGAATGATTTATATTCACTGAAGGTCTCAGGAAACTCTTCAGATTTCACTTTGTAGGTCCATAGCCCCCAAAATCCAACCTCCCTCCTGAGCTGTCAACCCCAAAAGCTTCCAGTTGGTTCTTCCCCCAGAAGTCTTTGCATCAGGCCAATTGACATTCTTTCTCCATCTTCTGTGTTCCATCTGTCAGTTCCAAAATCTATGGCTTGCCTAGCTTCCTACACTATGAAATGGGGATGTGGGGTGGCCACCCAAAGGGTAACATCTCACACTTGTCACACAAACCATGTGGACACATTTTTACTCTCAGGGCTGACTCACTCAAGCCAAGCTGCCCAATCACTAACAAGTCTAGATCTTCATAAAAGAATCAGTGCTATATGTTTATATTCAAATTTTCTCTTGTTCTTAGAGGTAACCCTTTTGTAGAGAATATACTCTCCCTACTGATCTTAAAGGGATGACAATTTATGTCTAACTTCAACTGGACCTTCATTACTGTATAACAATCCTTTTATTCATTATTTATTTATTTATTTGTTTGTTTATTTATTTATTTATTCATTCATTTATTTATTTTTTAAACCCTTATCTTCTGTGTATTGGTTCCTAGATGGAAGAGTGGTAAGGGTGGGCATTGGGGGTCAAGTGACTTGCTCAGGGCCACACGGCTGGGAAGTGTCTGAGGTCAGCTTTGACCTCCTGTCTCTAGGCCTGACTCTCAATCCACTAGCTGTCCCTCTTTTATTCATTTTTTTTTTTGTTTTTATTTTTTAAACCCTTGTACTTCGGTGTATTGTCTCATAGGTGGAAGATTGGTAAGGATGGGCAATGGGGGTCAAGTGACTTGCCCAGGGTCACACAGCTGGGAAGTGGCTGAGGCCATGTTTGAACCTATGACCTCCTGTCTCTTAGGCCTGACTCTCACTCCACTGAGCTACCCAGCTGCCCCTCTTTTATTCATTTTTGATGGTATCTTTATCAGAATGTCCATAGTGGTTATTCCAAATCTTCCCCTCAAGCCCGCAACCCTAACTTAAACTTCATCTCTTTTGACAGGTGACTATCTATGACTTTATTAAATTTGAAGTTATCCCTCCTAAGTTTGCTCATCTTTTTTCTTCTTCATCTAAAAAACTCATTACGTTTTCATTCACCTTCCTTTTCTTACTCCAGTCTTAAATGATGAACTGATTTCTCCTTATAAAGCCTAACTTTTTCAATTGGTCATTTCTCTTATGAATCTGGCCCATAAATCATCTTCTCTCCCTCTGTATCTTTCCATTCTTCTTCATCTGCTGACAAATTCTCTGTTCTCAACATTCTCACTTCTAACCTATACTTAAAATCTTCATTTGACCCTGATATCCTTTCAAGCTATTCTGTATCTTTTGTCCTTTTTACTGATATAATTCTAAAATAAGAATACAATACATACCATCTCTACTCCCTTCCCAGTTATCTAGTTCTTAACACCTCATAACCTGGCTTCTGACCCCTCTATTCTACTGAGACTGCTTTCTCAAGTCCACCAGTGATTTCAGTTTTCATCCTCCTTGATCTTTCTGAATCATTGACCTCTTTCCTCCTATAACTTTTCCCCCTCCCTTTGATTTCATGACACTGATCTTTCCTGGATCTCTGTTGATTTCTTTCTCTCCTTTGTGTGTTCATCACTCTTCTCCTGCCCACTACACCAGGTATCTGGTCCCTCAAATATCTGCCTTGCACTCTTCCTTCTTTATACTTTTTCCCTTGTTGATTTTGCTTGCTCATTGGCCAAACACTTCAAACACAGCATGCCCAATGACAAACTTGTCATCTTCCCCAAACAATGGTCTTTTTCATACCTTCCCTATTGCTTTCTATGGCACCATCAGACTCCTAGTCACTCAGATCAAAAGCTTAATAATCTTTGACCTTTTCCTCTCACCCACCATAGGGAATTAACTGTGAAATGCTGTCCATTCTACTTCTAAAACATCTCTTGTATCCACATTCACATTGCCACTACCCTAATTCAGTCCCATGTTAATGATTATTTAGAGTATTGTAAAAGTCCAAGTCCTGGTGTCCCTGCCTTCTGTCTCTCAAATCTCCATTATATCCTTCACAAAGTCATTAAAGGTAGAGTTGGAAAAGACTTTAGACCTCATCTAATCCAGTGCCTTATTACTGATGGGTATTTTAGTCTAGAGAAACTGAATGCTTTGCCCAAGGTCACTCAGGTAGTAAATAGAAGAGGTAAGATTCAAAACCAACTTTTTGTCTCCATTAGATCCATCCAGGGGTGTGTTGGAACCATCTTCATTGAGAACCATTTTTCCTTTTCTTTTTCTAATTTTAATTTTTCCTCTAGGTATTATTTTTAACTTTTATCTTTCAACATTTTTCTTTCAACATTTCAACATGAATATCTTCAACATCAACTCAACGTTTGAGTTCCAAATTCTTTCTCTCCCTCCCCTAGGCATTGATAAGACAAACAATGAAGATATTAATTATGCATGTGAGGTTATGCAACAAGTATTTCCATATTAGCCATGTTACAAAAATATAACAGCGATGACAAAGCAAGAAAAATGAAGTGAAAAAAGTATGCTTCAATCTATGCTCAGAGGGCAATTTGGAACTATGCCCAAAGGGCTATGAAACTGTACATGGCAACAGTACCACTACTTCTGTATCCCAGAGAGATCAAAGATTGGAAAAAACACCTACTTGTATAAAAATATTTATAGCAGCTCTTTTTGCAGTAGCAAAGAATTGGAAATTAAAGTGATGTATCAGTTGGGAAAATGGTTGAACAAATTGGGGTATAAGATTGTAATGTAATATTATTGTGCTATAAGAACCGAAGAGTAGGATGGTTTCAGAAAAATCTAGGAAGACTTCTATGAACTGATGGAAAGTGAAGGGAACAGAACCAAGAAAACATTGCAGTCCTTTGTATAAGTCTTCCCAGGTTTTTCTGAAACCATTTGTTCATTATTTCTTGTAGCACAATAATATTCCATCACAATCATATAACACAAATTGTTCAGCCATTCCCCAACTGACATGCACCCCTCTATTTCCAATTTTTAGCTATCATAAAAGAGCACTATAAATATTTTTGGACAAGTAGGTCCTTTTCCCTTTTCACTGATTTCTTTGGGATACAGAAATAGTGGTATTGCTGGGTCAGAGGACGTGCAGTTTTGTAGCTCTTTGGGTATGGTTCTAAATTGTGAAAACCAATTGTTAATTGAAGCTACAAATGAGGCCTTGATTTATTTTTACATTAATTGACTTGAACTAAGAAAGGGATGAAGAAAATGCTAACTATGCAGATCAACTTTCAAAATGTGCTATCTATTTTTTTTTTGAGAATCATATGTTAAACATTAATTGACACACCACTAGATCTGGCTTCCTTCTCTCTCCAAGGGTGTCAGACACAGATAGAAAAGGCTCTCTACTAATTTAGAAAATCACAAATTAATATTATCTATGTTGCATTATATTTTATGTTTTTCATTAAACATTTCCCAATTATTTTTTAACCTGGTTTTACCCCTTCCCTCTAGATTTTTCAGCCTGCTAGCCAGGAAAAAAATAAAACAAAAATGAACAAAAAACAAAAACAAACAAAACCATAGTAACTAGAATTTTCAGTCTTTAACATACATTATCTCAAGAGCCTTACCTCAGCCACATGAGATCAATACAATAGGAACTGTTTTTCCTATCTTACAGATGAGGAAACTAAATCTTAGAGATGATAAATATTGAAAACTTTCATAACAATTAGAATTGTCTAAAAAGTGCCTTGTCACTTAATAAATTTTCCTTCTTACTAGAATTACTTGGGAATTTCTCTGAGGAGATACTTGCCTGTTCAGTTATGGGTCAGATATCAAAAATGATATAATGCTTTGAAATTTGCAATGTACTTTAGCATGAGCTTGGAGCAGTGGCATGAACTAATGTTCAGGTGTACCTTACAACAAACCCTTGAGATAAATTACATAGGTGGTATTATTCCCATGTTATAGATGGGAAAACTGAGGATTATATAGGGTAAAGTGATTTGCCCATCATCACTCATCTAGTCATGGTAAGAGGTGGAACTTGAACCTTGGTCCTATTGATTCTATGTCCAGCTTACCGTATTAGTTTAGAAAGACTTTTAGGTCCTTGCTAAATTTTGAAATTATGTGATTCTATCAACCCTCTATCCTGGATCTACCTCTACCGCCTTACTTCAGCTAGATAATTACTCTCCCTTTTGCTTTATTTTCATCACCATAAACTTGGTCCCTTCTATAAGTGTAAGTCATTATTGTTAATGGGCTAAAATATGTAGTTAAAAATGTAATAAACCTTGTTTTGAATCGTTGACTTCAGTGTGCAGTGTAATGCACAATTATTAATCCCTCTGGCTATTTTCCATGCATCCTTCTCCAAGACAAGCTTTACTTGAAAAAAAAATATGCTAATGTTATTGAATACTATAATAAGAATGAAAAATAGGCAGGATTCTAAGATCTAAATTAAATTTTAGTTTATATAATATACTTCAGGATGAAATAAGTCCATGTTTCCCAAATAATGAAAGATTATATTTGGAATCATAAATCTACGCCAAAGAATTAAGAATCTTTTTGGAGGCAGAGCCTAAGGCTGTTTCATCAAATCTGCTTGGGTCAGATTATTAGTACCATAGCCTGGCTCCCCTGGACCTCAGGTCCATCATCGATAGATGACAGACACCAATTCAGCAGAACTTAGCTGCACTGATTTCTCATAAGAATTAGCATGGAAGGAAGAGCAGTGGATTGGGAGTCAGGGAGTCTTGATTCAAATACTGATTCTTTCCTTTTCTGTAACTGAGCAACTGGCTTAATATTGTTGTTTAGTCATTTCAGTTGCGTTTGATTGTAATTGGGTTTTTCGTGAAAAAGTTGCAGCAGTGGTCTGCCATTTCCTTCTCCAACTCATTTGACAGATGAGGAAACTGAGGCAAATGAGATCAAGAGACTTGCCCAAGGTCACACAGTAAGTGTCTGAGGCCGTGTTTAAACTCAAATCCTCCTTGAATCCAGGACTTGTGCTCTATCCACTGTGCCACTTCACTGCCCCACTGGTTTAAAATCTCTGACTTAATATCTCCCTGCATTAATGCCCTTGACTAGAAAATAAGAATGATGTCATGTATAGTTCCTACTTCATTGAGTTGTACTCTTTACAATTTTTCAGTTTCAAACTCTTATCTTTTTTCTTAGAATCAGAGATTTAGGAATGGAAGAGAACTTAGATGACATGGAGTTCATCTTTTGTACGCCCTCATCCTTGGACCCCCCCCCCTCATTTTACAAATGAGAAAACTGTGTCACATAGAGATTAGCATTACTTGAGTTTATTAGGTGGGATTTGAATCTCAATATTCTTCACTTGAAGTGAGGCTTTAACCCATTCTTCTGATTTTTCATTTCCACTCCTGAATCTCATTGTTTTCTGACTCTCCTGATCATTGGAAAGACATTGACCTCTCCTACCCTTTCAGATTCTGTTTTGATTGACTAATTGATTATTGCCTTCTTTGTTACTGAAAAATTATAAGATTTAGAGCCAGAAGAGACTCGGTCATCTTCTTCTTCAATCATTTCCTTTTGTCAGTGAGGAAACAGGACCAAAGAGGATAAATGATACTTTTCCTAGGTCACACAGCTAATAACAAAAATATCAATTCATCTTTATATATAGATCTTTAGTAGTTAGCCAGGATATAAATCAATAAATCCATACCAACTAATTCCTTTTCTTCTGATGCCTTATATATTACTTTTTCAGGTATATCTTGATGTCTCCCTAACTCATATCTTGTCCTGTCATGGGCTGGCTTCAAACTCTCCTCCCCAGTGGCGCTGCTTGCTTAGAAGAAGTCTTACCTAGTACAACAGAGACCTACCATCTATTTCAGGTCACTTAATCCATTTTAAGATCAACAACATTCTAAGTGCTTGCTATGTGCTAGATGTGTTCTGCTAAGTGCTGAAAGACTCTTGTGTTGCAAGAAGACGGCTGGATTTGCCATAGTTATTTAGTCTTATCCAATTCTTCATGACCCCATTTGGTTTTTTTTTGGCAAAGACACTTGAGGGATTTTCCTAGGCAAATAGGGTTAAATGACTTGCCTGGGATTACACAACTAGTGGGTACCTGAGGCCAGATTTAAACTCAGGTCCTCCTGACTCCAGGCCTGAGCCTTTATCTAGCTGTAACCCAGTAATCTTTATTGTTTTTCTTATTAAATTCAGTTCATAGTTCAAGCATGGGATGGTATCTTTCTGAATCCTTACTCCTCTATATTTATGCCACCTTTAAACGTTGGCTTTATCTAAGTCACTGATTTAAAAAAAACAACAAATGTCTTAGGAAAGAAGGATAGGGGCAAGGACAGATATTGTGACACTCCCCTAGAGATAGTCATCCAAACTGACATTTATCTGCTAATGAATTCTCTTTGGATCTGACCATTCAACTGACTGAATTGGTTTAAATATATTATTTTCTAGTCAACATTTTTCCATCTGATCCCCAAAGATAGCAAGATATACTGTCAAAAATATTGTTCATCTCAATGGTGTTCTGAGATAGCTATATAGCATAACATGTAAGAGTTCTTGAAGTCAGGAAGACCTGAATTCAAATCATGACCTGTGAGACTCTAGATAAGTCACTTAACTTCTGTTCATTCCTGTTTCATTAACTGTAAAATTGAGATGATAATAGTGTCTACCTCCCATGTTTGTTGTGAAAATCAAATAAAATGACATACATCTCCCTTATTAGATTGTGAGCTTCTTGAGGGCAGGGACTGTCTTTTGCCTGTTTAAATCCCCAGTACTTAGCACAGTACTGGACTCTGATTAATAGATGTTTTTTCATTGATTGATGTACATTGCTTCGTAAAACTTAAAAGTGCTATATAAAAGCTACTATTATAATTCTGATCTACCAGACTAATAATATTACCATAAAAGTAAATGATATTAATTTGGCATGAGATCCTCTTGATCAAATCCCTTTGGCATTTGCAGATCATCACTACTCTTTCTAAATACTTATAAACAATCCCTTTAATGATATAGTCTAGAATTTTGTCAGGAAATGGCAGGCTACTTACCAGTTCATATTCTGTAGATTATATTCTCTTTCTTTTGTGAAAATTACCAGTTTACATGCCCTTAGCACTTCTCTTTTTTTCTCCATTTTTTTTTTTAAGATCACTGATTGTCATGCTACAGTTAGGTCTCCTAGCATTTTGAGAACTCTGGAATACCGGTAGTCTTGACCTGGTGACTTGAACTCATTTAAAAGAATTCTTCTTTAGTCACTCATTCATTCATTTGTTAATTTTTATTTATTTATTTATGTTATAAAAATGTTTACTTCAGAAGATAATCATAAATATACAAACCCACTCCCTAATTATATGGAAGGCATAATCTGTCCCTCTCCCCAATGCCTATCATGTTAGTCTCTGAGGAGGAAAAGGAATTAGGGAAAGGAAATCAATGTTCAGAGTGATTCCCATAAAGCACAGTCTTCATTCCAGCTCTGTAATTCCCCCTGACACTCAAGTCCCTGGCAACCTGGCTTCTCGGAGCTTCTATGCTAGGTTAGTTGGCTTCACCAACCAGTTTGCTCTTCTGGTTCCAAGGTGCCATGACTCAAACTCCTAATGCCATGAGGATCATCTTTGGCAACTGAAACTAAAGAGGACAAACAAAAGAGAAAAGAACCAAACACTTCCCCCTGACCCATTTATTGGAACCAGGGTAAAAGAAAGGGAGAGGAAAAGGAAAGAAGATACCCACATGCTTGAACTAGACACAGTTAAGAAGAAATATAACTTAGATAGTCAAAGGGCAGCTAGGTAGAAAGCAGATAAAGTGCTTAGATGTAGAGTCAGAAAGACTCATCTTCCTCGGCTCAAATATGGCTTCTGTTCATGTTTTCCATGCAGTGGATGAACTGGGATCTTTACTCTCTAGATGCAGTAGGTAAGCATTGCTGGAAAGAACACAGCAGAAAAGAGTGATGAAAAAGAGAACTTCTATCTCTCTAGTTTTATTTTATTTTAAATAAAATTTCCCTCAATTATATGAAAAATAGTTTTAACCTTTTTTTTAAGTTTTAGCCAAATTATTACCCTCCTTGTTTTCTCTCTGCCCTGAGATGGCAAACAATATGATATAGATTTTTTTCAAAGTCAAATGAAGCTTACAATAAAGTTATAAGCTATTTTCATATCATGTAAAGATCAATAACAAAAATCAAGTTTGCATTGTTCATATGTTTTCAGCTTGAAAAGTCAAATATAACATACCATATTATTTATTTATTTATTTAGAATATTTTTTCTATGGTTACATGATTTATGATTTTTCCCACCCCTCTTCCCTCCCCACTCCTGGAGCTGACAAGCAATTCCACTGGGTTATACATGATATAGATTTTACATGTGTGAGAGTATAAAGCATTTTTCTATATTAGTCTTTGTGGGAAGGAGTATTTGAACAAAGAAGAAAAATGAAGAATCTCATCAGCTTTAAATACAAAGAAAACAATCAAAGGCTATATCCATCTATGTAGTAGGGAAGAGCCAGCTCCATGTTAAGAAAATTGGGCATGCTCAAAAGGCCTCTTAAATATGCCTACACTTTACCCAAACTGGGTATGTCTAGACACACATCATCAATTCTCTTACTAAAACAAGGACCTTAACCCATTTTAAAGTTTTTTTCTTTCTAATATCTTAAAACGAGACAAAATAAAACAAATCCTTCCCAACATCCTTTTTTGATTATTCTTAGTTTTTATTCTTCAGTTTACTCTGAGTATTTACAAAAATGGTTATTATTTGATTTATGTACTTTGGACCCTTTCCCTCCATTGAATTGTAAATTGTTTGAGTTTTAGAGTCAATGAGCACAGGGTCTTATATGCAATAGGTACTTAAAAAATCCTGGGTAAGTTGATAATCAAATTCTTTTTTCATTGAGTCTAATCTCTAAGACATCCTAGGAATTACTATTTGTTTGACATTTTTGTGTCTTTCTTCATCATCTTCAGAAAGAGCCAAGACTTGATTTCTTCTCTGTTTTTTGCTTACTCTCCAGAACAGAGCTCTAAAAGTCCCAGAGAATAAAAGCTTTTATTTTCCTGAAACCCTCAAAATTTATTTGTTAAGATAATAAGTCCATTTTCTCTTCCTCCACTATGGATAATAAGTTGTGGAAAGAGTCTGAGATATGTGGCCTAACCACAAGGACCATATGGAGAGACTTTGATATGTCCAAGCCCCAGATGGAAATCTGCCATCTTGCTATTGCTTACATTTTCATGAGCCCCATTACTATTTCTGGGGCCCCTCTAGTACTCATTTCCTATAAATGCCCTGAAGGGATTCATAAAAAGTACAAGAGTTTTAATTGCATCCAGACCTGGGAATATCTTTTTATGTTTGAAAATCTCCTTTCTTCTCTTTCTCTCTTTCATCTGCCTTTCATTTATTCAAGAAACATTTTATTATTCACCTATTATGTGCCAGGTATTGTATGATGATAAAAAGAAGTAAAAAAAGAAATAGTCTCTGCCCTGTTTTTTCTTCCTTTTTAATCTCTTTCTCCTGTCCCTACATCTCTCCTTCCTCCTCTTTCTCCTTTTCTTTTGCCTCCTGAGTCAATCAATCAATTAACAAATACTTATTAAGTAACTACTGTGGGAAAGATGCTTGTTCCTGGACACATAAAGACAAACAGGATGCTGTGAGTCTTCAGGGGGTTTATGTTTTTAAGCAAAGGCAAGGGGAGTTAGCATTAATAACCAAGGCATCAGCAAAGACTTCCTGTGGAAGGTGTCAAAGCAGCAGAGCCTGAAAAGGAGTCAAGGATTCTGATGGTCAAAGGTTGACATGGCGATTGTACATTATAGGTCTATGTGAAGCAACAGAGATGAAAGATGGGAGAAGAAATGCAAAGTTTAGGACAGAATTCATAGTTGAGACTGACAGAGAGTGTATAAAATGAGAAATTATGAAAAAAGTTATGAATTTTACTTTAAATACCAGGCTGAAAAGTTCATATATTTTACAACATTTGTTCCTATTAAAAACATTAAAAACATAGTATAAATGGAGCTTTCCTTAAAATATTAAGTGCCATCTAGCATGAGCAAGCATTATGTATAATGGAGATAAGCTAGAAGCCTTTCCATTAAGATCAAGAGTGAAGCAAAGGATGACCATTATCACCACTTTTATTCAATGTTGTATTAGAAATGCTAGCTATAGCAACAAGAGAAGAAAATAAATTGAAGGAATTAGACTAGGCAAAAAGGAAACAAAATCATCACTCTTTGCAGGTGGTATGATGTGTGATGGTATACTCAGAGAATCCTAGGGAATCAACTAAAACCAGTTAAAATAATGAACACATTTAGCAAAGTTTCAGGATATAAAATAAAATCACTAAAATTATCAGCATTTCTATGTAATACTAATAAAGTCCAGGAGGAAGAGACAAAGAAATTCTTTTAAAAATAACTATAGACAATATAAAATACTTGGGAGTTTACCTTCCAAGACAATCCAGGAACAATATGACCAAAATTACAAAATTACACAAAATACAGAAATAAAGTCAGATCCAGAGAATTGAAAAAATATTAATTGTTCATGGATAGGCCAAGCCAACACAATAAAATAGACAATTCTATATGAATTAATTAATGTATTTAATGCCATACCAATGCACCAAAAATTATTTTATAGAGCTAGAAAAATAATAAAATTCATCTGGTAAAAATAATGGTCAAAATATCAAAGTAATCAATAAAAAAACAGTAAAGGAAGGTGCTTTGGCCATTATGAGATCTCAAACTGCACTACAAAGTAACAATCATCAAAACAATGTGGCACTCCCTAAGAAATAGAGTGTTTGGTTAGTGGAATAGATCAGGTATATATACAAAGTAGGAAATAACCATAGTAACCTAACGTTCAGCAAATTCCAAGATCCAAGCTTTTGGGAAAAGAACTCACTATTGGCAAAAACTGTCAGGGAAACTGAAAATCAGTTTTGCAGAAACTAGATATCTCACACCATATATCAAGATAAGGTCAAATGGGAACAAGATTTAACGATAAGGGGTGATACTATAAGCAAATTAGAAGTAGATGAGATAATTTATCTGTAAAATGAATGTATAAGAGAAGAATATAAAATCAAACAAGAGATAGAGAGCATTACAAAATATGAAATGGATAATTTTGTTTACGTTAAAAATTTTTTTATGGCACAAACAAAACCAATCTAGCCAAGATTAAAAGGAAAACAGAAAATGAGGGAAAACATTTAAAACAAGTTTCACTGAGAAGGTTTCATTTCTCAAATATATAGAGAATTTAATCAAATTTATAAGAATACAATTCATTCTCCAATTGATAAAATTGGATATGATTGGTCAAAGGATATGAACAGGCAGTTTTCAGGAAGAGAAATCAAAGCTATCTCTAATCATATGAAAAAATGCTCTAAATCATTATTGGTTATAGAAATGTAAATTAAAACAACTACTTCACACCTATCAGATTGACAGAAAAGGAAAATGACAAATATTGGAGGTGATATGGGAAAATTGGGACACTAATGCACTTTTTGGTGGTAGTGTGGGCTGAACTAATCATTCTAGATAACAATTTTGAACTATGCACAAAGGGTTATCAAATTGTGCTGACCCTTTGACCCAAAAATTCCACTACTAGGTTTGTATCTCAAAGAAATAAAAAAAGGGAAAAGACCTACATGAACAAACATATTTACAGCAGCTCTTTTTGTGGTGGCAAAGATTTAGAAATTGAAGAGATGCAATTCAGTTGGGGAATGGGACATAAGATTGTGAGGAAATAGCTTTCCATAAGAAATGATGAGCAGGAAGATTTCAGAAAAACCTGGAAAGACTTACATGAATAGATACAAGTGAACAGAACCAGAAGAGCATTGCACTGAGTAACAGCAATATTGTAATGATAATTATCTGAATGAGTTAGCTATTCCTAGCAATTCAGTGATCCAAGACAATTCAAAATGACATAAAAATGCTATCTACCTCCAGAGAAAGAATTGATGAAGACTGAATACAGATTGAAACATACTTAAAAAACAAAACAAACAAAACATTTATTTTTCTTCTTGTTTTTATTTGATCTCCGTTTTCTTTAACAAAATGACTAATATGGAAATATGTTTGCATGACTGTGCAAGTATAACCTAAAAAAAGTATATATTTTTTCTAAAGACAACTGGGAGCTGCTAAATATTTCAGAGCATGAATTTTCTGTCTGGTATTTAAAGCAAAATTTATTTTTTTTTTGTCATCTAACTGCCCTTCCTCCCTCCCCCCTTCTTTTCCTTCTTTCCTTCCTTCCTTCCTTCCTTCCTTCCTTCCTTCCTTCCTTCCTTCCTTCCTTCCTTCCTTCCTTCCTTTCTTCCTTCCTCCCTTCCTTCCTCCCTTCCTTATACTTTCTTTCCCCCTTATACCTTTCTGTATTTTTCTTGCTTTTTTTACCTCTTTCTCCTTTCCTCTTTTTCTATTTTCTTTATTGCATCTTTTCCCTCCCTCTTTTTTTTCTTGATACACAGAACATTATGCATTCATATATTTCAAAATACCTCAGGAAGCTTTCAAGATAGCAATTTGTAATTACTGCAGCATGGTGTATAATGTCTGTGGTAAATTTATTTCCTCTCATATTTCTTGTAAGCATTGCTGATGCAGAATGAATGGAGCAAATCATTCCAGTGAAAACAAATGAAATGGAAAACTCAGCAGTGATGAGGGGGGAGTGTGAAACATTTACATTCTTTTTATTGTTATTATTATTCTTAAACTGTGATGGCATTTAAAGGCTCATTTGGGGGAGCCTACAATTTGCTTGTCTCCCTGGGACCTGCTCATGACTATAGCACCACTGTCCTCATCCAGATTTGCAGGCAAATAGCGACAGAATGGAGTCAATAGCTCTTGAAACCACAACTGAATCCCTGTAGAATCTTAGAGGTAGATAAGACCTTAAAATTGAATTTTAGAATTGTGAGGAAACTTAGGAGAATTCAGCCTATCTAACCCTCTCATTTTACAGATGGTTTGACCAAAACCTAAAGAGGGGAAGTAACTTGCTAAAGGTCACACAGAAAGTCAATGATAGACCAAGGAATTCAAGTCAGATTTTCTAATTCCAGGGCCAGTGCCCTTTAACTACATCGTATTGTAGAGGAGAGTGTGTGACAGAAAACCTCCCCTGAGTTAAATGCCCAAAGGTCTGTGTGCCCATCCTCTCCTTCACACAAAAGTGTCAACCACTGAGTGAAACTGAAGGACTAAATAAAAAGCAAGGCTTGAGAGTTTGTTCTCCAACCCCATCCCACCTTAAGGCTCTGGGAAAACAAAGATAGGGATGAAAAGAGGACTATTTGTCATTGGGTCTCTGGTCTCCTCCAGGTAGTGGTTCGATGACTTAAATTGGAGCTCAGAGTCTTAGAGATGAGTCCTGACTTTGCCACTTGCTTCCTGGGGGATTTCAGACAAGTCATTTACTATTTTCTGTGTCTCAGTTTACTCATCTGCTAAATAAACATAAAAGTATGTATCTTTTTCAAAACTCCTTTCAAGATTCAAATGAGGAAACTATTTCTGAAAGGATAACACATAAATAGATACTAAATAAATTCAGGTAAAATTTTTCTTCTCATAAAGAAGAGTCCAGCACCCCAATTACCCTGAAAACTTGGAAATAGTGTAGGGAAGAGAAAAAGAGTTGGGAAAGTGGGAAGAGATATTTTAATTGAATTGGGTTGAAGTGAATTGAATATGTTTTGAATGAACTATAATTATTCTTCACATTTACATAATGCTTTATAGCTTAAACCTTCTTTCAAACTGTACCCCATTTTTGTTCCCTCATTTGAATCTTGAAAGGAGTTTTGAAAAAAAAGTATAATTTTTATCTTCATTTAACAGATGAGTAAACTAAGTCACAGAGATAGTAAATGACCTATTCAAAATCCCTCAGGAAGCAAGTGGCAAAGTCAGGACTCAACTCCAAGACTCTGAGCTCCAATTCAAGTCGTTCAACCACTACATGGAGGAGACCAGAGACCCAAGGACAAATAGTCCTCGTTTCATCCCTATCTTTGTTTTTTCAGAACCACATGGTAGGATGGGAATTGGGGAACAAACCTCCAAGCCTTGCTTTTTATTTAGTCCCTCAGTTTCACTTAGTGGTTGGCACCTTTCTGTGACACTATTTATGTGACTTTGGAAAAATAACAATTTCTCTAGTCCTCAGTTTCTTTACCTGTAAAGTGAAGAAGATGGCTAGATGTCCTCTCAAGTCTCTTCCAGCTTTAAATCTATGAAGCTATGAGCCTAGGTCTAGGAACATTCATTGGCACTTCTACCATATTGGTGAGGACTTATGTAAGGTCAGCTTCTTGGTGTGTCCCAATTGAACCATCTTTCTATCTTGAGCACAAACTACTCTTTCTGCTGGAAGGGGCCTTGGGCATCATTGAATTCAACCATTTCTTTTGACCCTGTGGGAAACTGAGGCCCAGAAAGAGATGTTAATTAGGTGAAATTCATTGCCTCAGGTTTTTAGGGTTAAAAGTGACCTTAGTGATTATCACTTGATTAGTTAGAGCAGAACCAAGACTAGAACTCAGCTGTCCTAATTCATAGTATATTATTCCTTACATTATACCACCTTGTGAGAATTTTAGTGTAAATATTCTCATTTCCATTTGACACATGAAGAGACAAAGGCCCAGATAGGATAATTAATAAATAATCTGGGCCTCATTGTAAATTAGCAGCAAAACACAGATTGAAAATCAGGTTTTTTTGATTCTTAGGCTACTGCTCTTTTTCTACTCTACAAAAAAAATACAGATTCAGAATCTATTATTTCCCTAGCTCTTCTTCCTTTTGGATGGAGGATGCTCCAGGCACCCAAAGAATTTGACTTGGACACTACTACCTTTGGTACTTTCCTGACATCCACTCATAGAAACATTTTCTTTGCCACCTGAAGAGAAAATTAAACTGTGGGAGCAGTGTCTCAATAAAAGCCCAAACCATCTCTTGGGAATATTGTTGAATGGACAAATTCCTACTTCCTCCAAGTAGAGTTTATACTAGTTGATCCCTTACAACCCAGCCAGTGTTTCTTGGGACAGAGCCATAAACATCAAAGGGAAAGAAAGGTATCTTGGATACCTTCAGAAAGAGAGATAATCAACTCCTTGAAAGGAGTAATTTCTGATGAGTTCACAGTTTGGGACTTTAGAATATTAAACATGTGTAGGTAACAGTAAGGTAAAAAGATGAGTCCACTCTTGTAGGTGTCTGAGATAGAGTGGAGATCAGGGATTTAGAAGATGGGAAGACTGAAAAACCAGGAGACCAAGAATTTGGAGGCTCATCAATGTGTATATGAAAGCTGTTGAGTAGAGAGGCAAAAAGGTGGGATGCAGAGAAAGACTATGAACCTGGTATTGATTATCACTGAGGACTAAGAAAGAATGACCAGAAAATCAGTAGAAAAGAGAGGCAGGGAAAGATAAAAAGGCAGTGCTACGCTCAAAGGAAAGAGTGATGGCAGTAGAGTAAAGGGTCAGAAGGGACAGTCTGTCCAAGAAGTACAGGATACCAAGTCTTTCTGTTTGTCAAGTTGTGGGAAGAGAGTGTCAGGAGATGGATGGGTCATAAGAGAAGATTGATTGAGAGTCAGGCCTAGAGATGGGATGTCCTAGGTTCAAATCTGGCCTCAGACACTTCCCAGCTGTGTGACCCTGGGCAAGTCACTTGACCCCCATTGCCTACCCTTACCATTCTTCTGCCTTGGAGCCAATACACAGTATTGACTCTAAGACAGAAGGTAAGGGTTTTAAAAAAATAAAAGATAAAATAAAAAATAAAAAATAAAAGATTGATTATGAACATGTAGTGCCTAGCATGTTGCAGATGCCTAATAAATGCACATTGATCAATTCAATGATGATTAGGAGTTTGGGTAGGCAGACCCAATCAAATATATGACTGGGTAAAATGCAATTAAAAAAAAAAGCTAAGGAGGAGAGGGGCTAGGGAAAGATAGGACTGACCTGGTTGGGGATGAGCTTAAGGTCAGAGAAAACAGGAGGAAGTGATTTTCATCTGTTTTGAATAAAAGGAATCAGAGGACAGAATGTTGGGATTTATTGACTATAGTGAAAGGGGACTACTGAGTAGGAAGAAGTCAGGGAGACTTATCTTGCTTGTCCACCAAACAAGACAGTATTCCCAACCTGCTCTCCTAGATCTTGCTATTTGAGAGTTCCAGATGTTGCTCAGAGATATCCCAAATCCACAGGCTCTTAGGTCAGTGGTTTCCCAACTCCTTCAAACCCCCAACTGTCCTTAGAGAGAGTCCTCTGTGTTCAGTCCCTTGCTGTGTTCCAGGTAGGAATTTTAGCTCCTGCCAGCCTGACTGGCTAAATTTCTAAATCTGCTTTTAAAGCTGATTTCCTATTACAGTTTGCAAATGTAACTCTATGGATATAGATGAACTGTCTGAGACCAGGTGACTGAAATATGTAATTATGACTCATGTAGGGAACAAAGTCCTCTATCAGCAGTTATGTATGAAAAGTAAAAGCAAATTATAGATTTTGAGCGTAGGAAGGGACCTCGGACATTATCTATTTCACCCCTTGTTTAAAATTTAAATTTTATATCTTGAAATAATTTTTTAAACATTTATTAATAATCATTTTAACATGATTACATGATTCATGCTCCTACTTTCCCCTTCACCCCCCGCACTCCCCCCACCCATGGCCGATGCGCATTTCCACTAGTTTTGTCATGTGTCCTTGATCAAGACCAATTTCCAAAGTGTTGGTAGTTGCATTGGTGTGGTAGTTTCGAGTCCACACCCTCAATCATGTCCGCCCCGACCCATGCGTTCAAGCAGTTGTTTTTCTTATATGTTTCCTCTCCTGCAGTTCTTCCTCTGAATGTGGGTAGCATCTTTACCATAAATCCCTCAGAATTGTCCTGGGTCATTGTATTGCTGCTGGTACAGAGGTCCATTACATTCAATTTTACCACAGTATATCAGTCTCTGTGTACAATGTTCTTCTGGCTCTGCTCCTTTCGCTCTGCATCAGTTCCCGGAGGTCTCTCCAATTTGCATGGAATTCCTCCAGTTTATTATTCCTTTTAGCACAATAGTATTCCATCACCCGCATATGCCACAATTTGTTCAGCCATTCCCCAATTGAAGGACATCCCCTCATTTTCCAGTTTTTTGCCACCACAAAAAGCGCAGCTATAAATATTTTCATTCAAGTCTGTTTATCTATGATCTGTTTGGGGAACAAACCCAGCAATGGTATGGCTGGATCAAAGGGCAGGCAGTCTTTTATAGCCCTTTGTGCATAGTTCCAAATTGCCAGCCAGAATGGCTGGATCATTTCACAACTCCACCAGCAATGCATCAATGTCCCGATTTTGCCACATCCCCTCCAACATTCATTACTCTCCCCTTCTTTCATTTTAGCCAATCTGCTAGGTGTGAGGTGATACCTCAGAGTTGTTTTGATTTGCATTTCTCTAATTATTAGAGATTTGGAACACTTTCTCATGTGCTTATTGATACTTTTGATTTCTTTACCTGAAAATTGCCTATTCATGTCTCTTGCCCATTTATCAATTGGGGAATGGCTTGATTTTTTAAACAATTGCTTTAACTCCTTGTATATTTGAGTAATTAGACCCCTGTCAGAGTTTTTCATTATAAAGATTTTTTCCGAATTTGTGAAATCATTTTTAATAATAGTTTTCTGACATTTGGTGATCCATGTTCTTTCCCTCTCTCCCATCATCCTCCTCTCCTCAAGGGAGAGAATATCAGGGATCATGATATAGGTTGTACATGTGTTATCATACAACACATATTTCCATGTTCGTCTTGTTGTGAGAGAAGACACATATCACTTATGCTAGAGAAAAGTCATGAATATTCTTCAATCTGCATTCAAATTCTGTCTATGGTTCCTTCTATGGTGGCAGATAGCCTTTTTCATCAGGAGTCTCTGAAAGTTGTCCTGGATCTTTATGTTACTGATGATTGTAAAATCATTTACAGTTTATTATTGTACATTATTGCTGTTAACGTCTATAGTTTGAGTTCCAAATTCTTTCCCTCCCTTTCTACTCCTCATCACTGAGAAGGCAGGCAATTTGATATAGATTATACATATGCAGTCATGCAAAACATTTTTCCATATTGGCTATGTGAAAAAAAACCATAGATCAAAACAAAACAAAACCAAGAAAAAAAGAAAGTTTTAAAAAAGTAATCTTCAATCTTCATTCACTCTATCAATTCTTTATCTGGAGGTAGACACATTTTTCATCATAGGTCCTTTGGAATTGTCTTGGATCACCATATTGCTGAGAACAGACAAGTCATTTTCAGTTTAGCATTATTACAATATTGTTGTTACTGTGTACAATATTTGCCTAATTCTGCTTACTTCTTTTTTCATCAGCTCATGTAAATCTCTTGGTTCTGCTCACTTCACTTGCATCACTTCATAAATGTATTTTCAGGGTTGTTTTGTGATCATCTTGTTCATCATTTCTTATGGCACAATAATATTCCTTTACAATCAATCATATATCACAACTTGTTCAATTGATAGACATCCCTTCAGTTTCCAATTCTTTGCACAACAAAAAGAGGCGTTATAGATTTTTTTGTATAGGTAGGTACTTAACTCCAAACATTTCTTTGGCATACAGGCCTGGTAGTGGTGTTTCTGGGTCAAAGGGTATGCACAGTTTGATGGTCCTTTGGATATGGTTCCAGATTATTCTCCAGAATGGTTGTATCAGTTCAGAGCTCCACCAATAGTACATTAGTGTCCCAATTTCCCCCATCTCTCTGACATTTATCATTTTCACTTTTTTTATGTTAACCAGTCTGATAGATGTGAGGTGGTACCTCAGATTGTTTTAATTTGCATTTCTCTAATTAATAGTGATTTGGAACATTTTTATATGACAAGGGATAATTTTAATTTCTTCATCTGAGAGCTGCCTCTTCATATCCTTTTATCATTTTTCAACTGGGGAATGCTTTGTATTCTTATAAATTTGACTCCATTCTTCATAAATTTGAGAAGATCTTTGTCAGAGACACTTGGTATAATTTCCCCTGCCCCTTTCAATTTGTTATTTCCTTTCTGATCTCAACTATTTTGGTTTTATTTGTGCAAACTCTTTTAATTTAATGTAGTCAAAGTTATCTATTTTGCATATTCCACCCCTTTTTGAAGCATGACTCTTCCACAATAACTCTGACTAATGGTCGTTTTCCCTCCTCTTCAAGCCCTCTAGGGGACAGGGAGCTCATTATCTATCAAAGCAGCTTATCCCAAATTAAGATCTTTATGGAGTTTTTGTGCAAAGGACTCTTAGGTAAATTTTGTTCCATAGAGGGATAAATAACTCTTTAACTGGGGTTCTAGTTTCAGCTCTGATGGTTAGGTCTTTGGACAAGTCATTTAACCTCTTCAAGTCTCGGTTTTCTTATCTGTAAAATGAAGATAGTAATAATTTCTCTTTCTACTGTTCACATGAGATAGAAAACTGTGGAAGTATCATGTGAAACCTGAAATGCTATAGAACTATGTTATGATTAGCTCTGGAACAGGCTGTCTCACTAGATTCCTCATAGCTGGAGAAATAGATGATGAATGGTCAGGAAAGATATAGAAGAACCTCCTGTTTAGGTGATAGGTTGGATCATGCAGTCCTTTCTAGAATCTAACTAGAATCATATTTAAGAGAGCCCATCCTGCCCACATGCTTTTCACCTTTTTCCCATTTTATTTTCTCTGTGGCCCATGAAAAGGCAAACTCATGGAAACACCAGTGTTGGCAAATTGAAAATTGATCTTAAATTGGTTGGCTTCTTCAAAAAAAATTGCATTTGAGAGGATAATGCTGAATAATCTCAATTTGCTGGAAAGCAAGGGATGCTCTAATATGCCCACTTCTGATAAGCCTGAGAGGTAATTTAAAACATGGCTGGTTTATTTCCATATTCTTAAAGATTCAAGGTTGCCTTTGATTGGCTTAGAGGGAGAATGTGAGAATGCCACAGCACTAGAATGCTAAGCCAACCCACTGGTACTCCCAGAGCAGGGAAACTGATAATAGGTTGGGCTGGAGCAAGTAATTTTTCCATTGTAGATACTAACCATCCTTTTTCTCAATAATCTTCCCTGCCTCTCTATTGCAACTAGGATTAGATACACATTCCTTTATTTGGCTTTTAAAGTGCTTCAGCACTTGGACCCAACTCATGTTTCTAGTCTTATTATATATTATTTTCCTTGATTCTCTCTATGGTTCAGTTAAATTCTCATCCTGATTGTTTGTTCCTCATGGCTTTCCATTTTCTCTCTCTGTATTTTTGACCTGGCAGACCTCATGCCTGGAATGTCTTCCTTCTTCACCTCATCATTCTAACTTTTCTGGATTCCTTCAAAAATCATTTCAGTCTCATGAGATCTTTCCTGATGTATCCAGCTACCAGTGTCTCCATCTTCTTTCTCCAATTATACTATATCTGTTTTGTATAAATCTATATATGGACCTGTCATCTCCTACAACAGAGTGAAGATAAGAGCTATTTCTTAGCTTTTGTTTCCCCAGTGCCAAGGATATTGACTGAAACAGGTAAGAACTTAATAAATGCTATTTAAAGGTCTTCTGGAAATTAAAAACATGTCCCTTTCTACAGCTGGCTCATCTTGGAACTTAGAGACTCCTCACCCTGAAACACAGTACCATCCCTCAGCACACTTGCCATAGAATAGCCCTTCTACAAGGTCCCTTCCACCCATTGGGGAATGCCTTTTGGGTCCTCCATTTTATGGAAAGGCCAAGGCTTTCTTTTATACCTTCTCCTCTAGGCCCTATTTCCTTTGGCTTTTCCTCAGATCTGTCCCACCCACCTCTTCTGAATTCTCTTTTGCTTATTTGTCTTTCCTCCTTAGAATTAAAATATTTGTACTACATTCCTTACAAGGTCATTTATTGTGAAGGAAGAGTCTGAAACACCTTTTTAGTTCTGAGAGAAGACCTAACTCTGAATCCTGCCTTTGATGCTCAAAGGCTGTGTGACCATGGATAAATCATATAAGCTCTTTAAGTCTCATTTTACTCATCTGTAAAAAGAATTGAAAGGAGCCCCCACGGGAATCAGTTGAAGAAATGGGATAGTTAACATGACAAAGAAAAAATTCCAGGGTGGGGGCATAATAACTGTCTTCAGATATTGAGGTGCTGGTCTAGGGAAGGGTTAGATGCTCTCTAGACATGGTGTAGACTAGGCTCTCAGGGACAGAAGTAAGGAGAAGTCGATGGGAGGCAGATTTTCCTTCAGTGGAGTGAGTAGGGATCCTCAGGAGGCAGCTAGGAGGCACAGGGGACAGAATTCTTGACCAAGAGTCAAAAAGACTCATTTTTCTAGGTTCAAATCTGGCCTCAGACACTTTCTCACTGTATGACTCTGGGCTAGACATCTAACCCTGTCTGTTTGAGTTTCATCATTTGTCAAATGATCTGGAGAAGCAAATGACAACCACTCCAGTATCTTTGTTAAGGAAATCCCAAATGGGGTCATGAAGGGTTGGACCCAAATGAAAGGACTGAAGAATATAAGGGTGGATCAGTAGTGAAATAGTTTCCTTATGAGGTCATGAATTCCTTTTACAAGATATTTTGGAGTAGAGGCTGGGGAAGAGTAAATGGAATTCACTTCTTCTCAAGGCATTTCTTTTATACTTCTGTTGTTCTTTACACATTTTCAGGCATGTCTGATTCTTTGTGACCCCATTTGGGGCTTTCCTTGGTAAAAATACTGGAGTGGTTTGCTGTTTCCTTCTCTGGCTCATTTGACATATGGGGAAACCAAGGGTCACACAGGGAGTAAGTGTCCAAGGCTGGATTTGAAGTTCTAAAGATAAATATTCCTGATTTCAAGAGTAGTGTACTATCTACCCACTCTCCCACCTAGCTTCTAGTTCTATATTTCTAGTAATTTGGCCAAAGGTATCCCTACATACAGCCTAAAACTTCTCCTAAACTTTCAGTGATTGCTTCTATTTGTTTTCTGCCCTCTGGGGTGAAAAGGAATGTGCCTTAACTCTCTTAGCTTATCCTAAAAAGCTAGAATCCAGGGAATCTGACTTTTAGATTAATACACCTAGTTTGGAACTTCCCCCCTAGGGTAAAGGGTTGGAATAGCTGTCCTCCATGGCCCCTTCAATTAGGAAATCTTATAATTCTCTGGCTGTGCCTCCCTTTGTTCTGCCTGGTCCTCCTGACAAGCAAGGACAAATGTCTACAGCAGCAGCTATTTGGGTACAGAAGGGGTAAGACCATTGGGTCAAGACACCTAAATCAGAATCCCAACATCCTACCCTTACTGGCACTAGATTCTGAGCTAAGACACCTAAAGGGCTGCCCTCCAGTAGGAAGATGCCCCATCTGAGTCTTTCACAGCCATTAGAAGTATCCTATCTTCTGGAAGTTATATATGGTTGATGATAACTACTTATCTGATAAGTACACTCATACACTCTCTGGAAAATCCATGGCCAACAAATTCCTGAAATATATTTTCCCTAATTGGTCAGTTGAATGTAATTTTTTTTTGTGGTAAATTTCAGCCCTTAGTTATTTGGGAATATAACATATAACACAGGTTCCTTGGCACATGGGTTCTAGTCTTGGCTTCACCAATAACTCGTGTCATGACCTTGGGCAATAATAATAATAATAATAATAATAATAATAAAAATATTTATATAACATCTTACATATATAATTTTATTTGAGCCTCACCCCCACCCCAATCTCATGAGGTACATAGTGTAGTTATTGTTATTTTCACTTTACAGCTGAGAAAATTGAGACTGAGAAACTGTAAAGTGTAAAGTGTAAAGCTCAGAATCACACAACTAGTAAACAGCTGGGAAAAATTTTGAACTCAGGTCTTCCTGACTAAAAGTTTAGCACTTCATCCACTATGTCACAAGTGTGACTCTGGGCTTTATTTTCCTGAATTGTAAGTGGAAAAATTAGATTAGGTTAAACTAGTTTCCTTACAGCTTCAGGAAAATTTTATTAAATGTCAAAATGAGGGCCAGGGGTAAGAAATAGTAAGGGTCCAACATCATATATGGCAACAAGTGGAAATTCAGGTATTTTTTTTTGGCAGCTAGGTAGGTAGTTCAGTGAATTGAGCCTAGAGACAGCAGGTCCTGGGTTCCAATCTTACCTTAGACGTTTCCTAGCTGTGTGATCCTGGGCAAGTCACTTAATTCATTGCCTAGCCCTTACCGCTCTTCTGCCTTGGAATCAACACATAGTATTGATTCTAAGGCAGAAAGTAAGAGTTTGTTAAAAAAAAAGTAAGAATCAAAGGTATTGTGTTCCACTTAAATTCATCATCTACCTCTGAAATTTCCCCTTCTTTCTGAGTAGTATTGACTACTAACAGTGTGGATTCCTGGTGAAAATGAATATATGGCTGGAAACCAGGGAAAACCTTATGAGTTATTCCTGATATATTACACAACTTTTCTGGCTGACAATCATACAGAACCAGGAACTGAGTGTTGGTAGGGACTCCAAGATTCATTTCATCCAATATTCCAACCAGTACCAGAACCTCACTGACAATTCCCTTGGCAGGAGTCCATTTGGCCTCTGTCTGAACACCTATGGTGATGGGCTGCCAATTACTTGAGGAAGCAGCCAGTTTCCCTGTTGGATAGCTCCCATTGTTATGAAATTCTTCCAAGAATGGATTACAAATCTGTCTCTCTAGAGAGGACTAGATTACTTCTGGAACTTAATAAATGATGTATTGCTTGAGCTTCTCGAAGGGGACTTTGGAGGGAATCTAGTCCAATTCCCTATTTTTAAAGCTAAGTAAAACAGTGTCTATAGAAGTGTGCTTCTCAAAGTTTATAGAGTTGGCAAATATCTGAGTCTGGACTGCAGAATCAGAAACTCAGCATCAATGAATGAGTGAACAAATGAATGAAAAAATAAACACTTATTAATACTTACTATGTGCAAAGCAGAGTAGAGACATACCTTTTTGGGACCAGGGCCAGGAACCACAATCCATGTCCAATGTGCACATGTAGTATGACCCCATTTTGGGGGTAAAGGAAGAGGGTCAAAAGGGTCAAAAATAAAACCATTTTAACTCTTCCCCTCTCTGTTTGGTTCCCATTTTAACTAATTTTTTTTCAAATAGATAATAAATTCTGTGAATTTTACTTCCTCCAGAAAGCCTACACATATTATCAACTCCTTTATATTTGAATCCTTAGGAACAAATCTTTGCTCAAATGAGAGCAGTGCTGGGCTTAGAGGAAGGTCAGGAGAGACTTTGAGTTCAAATCTGAACTCAGTTATGTGAACCTGGTCAAGTCACTTAACCTCTCTTTGCCTGATTCCACAATTGTCAAATGAGGATAATAGCAGCATCTTCCTTGCAGAGGATCAAATAAGATACATGAAAGTGTTTAATATAATGATTGACCATAGTACATCAAATGATTCCTTCCTTCATCTCTCTTCCCTTCGCCTTCCCCTTCTCCTTCGCCTTCCCCTTCCCCTTCCCCTTCCCCTTCCC
>NC_058130.1:685299522-685321633 GCF_016433145.1 Gracilinanus agilis
GCACCTACTTGCTGGAGTTGTTGTGAGCATAAAATATTTGTAAAAATACTTTGTGGAAATTAAAGTCCTTTATAAAAGCAATTGTCATCATTATTATTATACTCTGACCCCCATATTCTGCACCAATAACCCGGCCAGGATCTTGAAAAGTACACAGATATGAAGATCAGATAGAGGGGTAAAGGGCCTATTTGCATATATTTTTTTTTCTTTTTTTTTTCATTTTTTTAAAAACCCTTACCTTCCATCTTGGAGTCAATACTGTGTATTGGCTCCAAGGCAGAAGAGTGGTAAAGGTAGACAATGGGGTGTCCAGGGTCACACAGCTGGGAAGTGTCTGAGGTTAGATTTGAACCTAGGACCTCCCGTCTCTAGGCCTGGCTCTCAATCCACTGAGCTATCCAGCTGTCCCCCAAATATATATATATATATATATATATATATATATATATTAGCAACCAGCCCTCTTTGTAGTGGCAAAGAATTGGAAACTCAGTGAGTTTCCATCAATGGATAGACAAAGGTTGTAATGGAATGCTATTATGCCATAAAAAATGATATATAGGGTGAATTCAGAAAAACCTGGAAAGACTTACATGAACTGATGCCAAGTGAAGTGAGCAGAACCAAGAAAACAGTATATATAGTATCAGAAATGTTATATGATAAACAATTGTGAAGAATTAAACTATTATCAGCAAAATAAGGTTCCAAAATAACCACAAGGAATTCATGTAAAAAAAAAATACCATGCAAAGAAGGAACTGTTGGAATTTGATTGCAGATCAAAGCATGCCATCTTTCACTTTATTTCCTTCATGAATTTTTATTTTATGTGATATGTGTCTTCTGTCATGGCATGTGGATTATGGAAATATGTATTGTACTTCCAGAATACATTTCCATACATTTCCAGATAATACCAGAAAACACTGGTATAACAGACCATTTACTGATTTTGAGCAAAGTGGTAGAAGGGGGGGGGGCAGCTGGGTAGCTCAGTGGAGTGAGAGTCAGGCCTAGAGACGGAAGGTCCTAGGTTCAAACCCGGCCTCAGACACTTCCCAGCTGTGTGACCCTGGGCAAGTCACTTGACCCCCATTGCCCACCCTTACCAATCTTCCACCTATGAGACAATACACCGAAGTACAAGGGTTTAAAAAAAAGAAAAAAAAGTGGTAGAAGGGAAAGAGGGAAATAATCTGAATTGAGAAATGTCAGAAAACGATTGTAAAAAAATTGTTTCTATGTGTAATTGAAAAAAATTGAATTAAATTAAACAATTTAAAGCATTATTTTTGTTGTCACGCAAAACATACTTCTGTTTGGTCACTGTAAGAGAACACTCATACAAAACCAAAACTTCAAAATAAAACCAAAAATACATTGATATGAAAGAAAGTATGCTTTGATCCACTTCTTTATGATTTTAACAATTCTTACTCTGGAGGTAGATAACATTCCCCATCATAAGTCTTTCAGGATTGTCCTAGATCACTGCATTGTTGAGGGTAGCCAAGTTTTCACAGTTGATCTTTGTACAATAGTGTTGTTACTGTGTACAGTGTTCTCTCAGTTCTTCTTATTTCACTCTGCATCAGTTCCTGCAGATCCTTTCGGCTTTTTCTGAAATCATCTTGCTTATCACTTCTTATAGCACAATAGTATTCCATCACCAACATATATCATAATTTGTTCAGTCAGTCCCCAACTGATGGACATTCCCTCAATTTCCAATTCTTTGTCACTACAAAAAGAGTTACTATAATATTTTTGTACAAGTAGGTCCTTTCCCTTTTTATTTTTATTACCTATAGTCTTTAGGCATAATTCCAAATCTTCTTCCAGCATGATTGGATCAGTTTACAACTCCACTAATAATGCATTAGTGTCCCAATTTTACCACATCCCCTCCAACATTTACCACTTTCCTTTACTGTCATATTGGCCAATCTGATGGTTGTGAAGTAGTACCTCAGTGTTGTTTTAATTTACTTTTCTCTAATCAAGAGTGAAATTAAATTAATTTTTAAGCACATGGAAATGATTAAAGAAGGACCAGTTTAGAGAGTTTGCTTACCTCAGAGCAAAACCACTCAGACTATTTGAATGACACCTCAAAGAGTTGATCCTGCTTTTAGATGTTAAACCCCTTCAAAGTACCAATGGCATTGGGTCCTCTCTTTGTATCTACTATGTCAAAGGGCCTTTCACACAGCTGGCTCCTAAATAAATGAGTGTTTAATTGAATTCCTTAAACATGATGATGAGGTATGCAAAAGAAAGCTTCCGATTTAATCCCTACTCTTGTGTACATTTTTTTATCCCTTAGAGAGCTCTTTCTCTTTTGTTCATCTTTTGCTCTCCTCTGATTCTAATGCTAATATTCTATGATTGTAGGATCTGCTATACCTCCTAGGGTGAGTTAGCACCCAACATAGTGGGCATATTTGTCTGGCATGAGTTGCTTTGTAAGAAGTCCTTGATTCCCATTGCCTGAGGTTCAGGGGAGTTCAGCACCAAGCTTGTCATGTTTCAGATTCCTTCAGAAGGAGGAATTTAGGAGGTTCAGACTGAGCCCAATAAATACTGTGGAATTCTTTCCCATTCCATATAGTTGCATTATACTGAAGTGCAAACAATTCCCTGCATGTGTATTGCATTTTACAGTCTTCTAAGTACTTTCAGATTCATTACCTTATTTGATTTGCACAATAATGCCTGAAAGAAGCAAGACAGAGATTATTGCTCTTATTTTATAGATGAAGGGGTTCATCAAAGGGAACTTGTGATCTGAGCTCAGCTAGCCAAGGACAGCACTAGGACCAGAACCCAGACCTTCTGCCTACTTTCTGAATGGGAGATAGTACTACAGAGGAAAAATAAAACAGTTTCAAAGTCTCAGACAAGTCATACTAAATGTGCCCCTAATTCATAACAAAACAATTCCTAGTAATCTTCCTATGTTTCTTTGACTTTGTCATATTTGGCATTTCTTATGATGCAATAATATTCCATTCCATTTGTATAGCATAACTGGTTCAGCCATTTCCCAGTTGATGGGTATTCATTTTGTTTCCAGTTCTTTGTTCCAACCAAAAGCAGTGCTAGAAATATTCTCAGTCTTATAGTTTCCCCAGTTCTTTCATGTCCCACCTACAACAATATGTTACAATGTGAAATGATAGTGCATTTCTTTTGACAAGCCAGGCCAGGAGCTGAGCTCTTCTTCTTGTTAATGGCTGCCATCTTCTTTTCCAAGAGGCACCATAGTAGCTGGCTGGAGGGGCATCTCTTATAGTGCAGCTGGCACCACCTGAGGAATCCAGGAGCTCCAGAGACCTTCAACAAGCTTGCCTCCATAGCTGGAAGTGCTCTCTTTCTGGACCACTATTGGGTCCAAATGACTATATTTCAGCTGTTCAGTCATGTCCTGACTCCACGGATCATCATGGGCTTTTCTTGGCAAAGATACGAGTGTTTTGCCATTTTCTTCATTGGTAGATTAAGACAAATAGAAGTTATGTGACTTGTCCAAGATCATGCAACTAGTAAGTGCCTGAGACTGGATACAACATCACGTCGTACTGACTCCAGCTCCAGAACTCTTATCTACTGAGCCATCTAACTGCCTACTATTGGGTCACAGACACTCAAACCAAGAAATGTAACAGAGAAGAAACAAATAGAGACCCAGACTCAAGTAAGGCGAGCTGAGTCCTTGCCCCAGTGGCTATTTCTGCAATGTGATCCTTTCCTTCTCTTCAAAGGAAAATGGAGGAGAGTGTAGTGACTTGCCACAAGTTGTAGAGAGTTGAAGGGAGATAGATAGACACAGAGAAACAGAGAGACACAGAGAGATAAAAACAGAAAGAGAAGGCAGAGGGGGAAGAGACAAAGAGAGACAGAGAGCACAAGCTGAGCTATCTCTCTTTTAAAATTAAGACAGTGCCCTTCTACATTAAGAGGTATCTTTGGGAGGTCCAACGAGTCCCCTATGTTTGCTGCATGATTCCAAACTGCCAAGTCTTTCAGAGCTGAGCATATATTTCTCCAGAAGTGGCAGCATAAACCAGGAAGACATGCTTTTTGAATTTCTGTTGCACACTGGAGACTCTCTTCCCCTCTTTCCTTGACCTTGGGGTAGGTAAAAGAAGTTCACACTTTCCACACTATCTTTTCTCTCATTCTTTGCATAGCAAAATGATTGTGTTTGTTGTTGATTTAATAACAAGAAGAATGTTGATGATGATGATAAGAAAAAGATTAAATGAACCCTCAAATTAACTTTTAAAAAAATTCAATTGAGTTCTGGGCATACCCTGGGAGACTCATACATTTCCTGTGGGAAGTGGCTGCTGGCAAGGCTACCTCCAGAAGTAGGGATGGGGAGCCTCCAAGGTGAGACCTTGCTGGGGCATTATGGGAAGCAAGGAAGAAGCACCTCATCTAATGATTTCCTATTTTAGCTATTCTTCCTACATAGGCATTAAGCTCTGTTGTTGGTACATTGCTAAAAGTATATAATTGTAGTCAGCAGTGTCTAAATTTAAATGCCTCTGGGGCAAAATGCTCACCACCGTGTAATGACTACAGCATGGTATAGCAAAAAAATATTAATATAATAAAAACCTTATTATTTGAAATGGACTCAAAGGCAATGAATTCAAGTTTTGGCTCAGTTTGGGCAATTCTTCCAGTGTCTCTGTGCCCAATCTATTGTTGTTCAGTCCTTTTGACCATGTCTAATTTTTGTGACCCCGTTTGGGGTATTCTTGGCAGAGAGACTGAAGTGGTTTGCCATAGCTTTCTCATTTTACAGATGAAGAAACTAAGGCAAAGTTAAGTGACCTACCCAGAACCACACATCTAGGAAGTGTCTGAGGTCAGATTTAAATTTAGGAAGATGAGTTTTTCTGACTCCAGACCTGGTATTCCATCTACTGTTCCACTTAGCTGCCCTTTCCTAATCTATGCAATGGGGATAATCATATTTGCTCTACCTCTTAATAATAATAATTACCACCTGCCTCCCACGACTGGGGAATGGGACAGGCGTCCTATTTTGAAAACCTTAAGACAATATAAAAATATGAACTCTTCTTCCGATTGATAGTCAAAAGTGTCTCTTCCCTTATATGAGATTGCCTTAAGCTGATGATTCTAGGCAGTTCAATGGCTCATGTAGTTTCAAAGGCATTTGGCTGCTTCTCTCAGGGAAATAAAATGCCTTAGGCTTACTTTCATCTCAGTGTTTATTAATGTTCAAGGCCCAGTGCTAGATTCTGGGATTGTAAAGAGAAAAATAAGTCTCTCTCTCAATCACTCCCTCCCCTCCCCATCCAACTTGTATTCTACTGGTTAATACAGCCTGTACATCTATGGATAAGTAGAAGGTGATCTGAGGAGGGACTGAGCAGGAAACAGTGGGAAACTGGTGGAAAACTTCTCAGAGGGGATTGTCACTTGAGCTGAACTTTGAAGAAATATAAGGATTTAAACAGCCTAGAAAAAAAATGAGGAGCAGACTATCTTCTTCTAGCTTTCCTGGTCACCTTTAATTTCAGTGCTTTCTCTTTGTTGATTATGATAAGACTTTGATTGTTTTTATTGTTTCCATGTTGTCTCCCCCATTAGATAGGAAGCTCCTGGAGGGCAGAGGTTGCCTTTTGCCTTTTTTTGTATCCCCAAAGCTTAGCACTGTGTCTAGCTCATTAAAATAATTGACTCATTAACTGATTAACTGGCATATGAATAAGCTTAGGGGGGTTATCAGAGAATGTTCTCCCTCCTCATCTTTGTCTCCCAGTTTCTTTGGCTTTCATTAAACCTCAGCTAAAATCCTAGTTTCTTGTGATGGAATATTACTGCGCCATAAGAGACAATGAGCAGGTTAATTAAAAAAACAAAAAACAACAACTTGAAAAGTCCTACATGAAATAATGAAGAGTGAAAAGAGTAGGATGAAGAGAACATTATATAAAGCTACAGAGTTAATATTGGAAGAATAACTTTTAAATGTCTCCTTCCAGAGAATGAACTGATAAATAAAAAACAAGAAAGATATAATTTATATGCACTTTTTGGGTCATATAATACCTTCTGTGGTGTGGGGAGGGAAAGAAGGAGCTGAGATACCTGGGAATAAATTCTATTAAAAAATTAAATCTCAGTTTCTACATCAAGTCTTTCTCAATCTCTCCTTAATTGTAGAGCCTTCCATCTGTTGATTATTTCCAACTTATCCTCTATACACCTTGTTTATTAAGCAAAATTATTTGTATATTTTCTCCCCATCAGATGGTGAACATCTTGGAGAAAAGGGACTGTCTTTTGCCTTTCTTTGTATCACCAGAGCTTAGCACAGGGCCTGACACATAGTAGGCATTTGATAAAAGTTTATTGAGTCCAGATTCAAGTATTTGAAGAAAAGAGATCAGACTTGTTTATGTTTGACCCAGAGAGCAGAGCCATGGTCAACAGGTGGCATATTGCAAAGAGAGCAATTCGAGCCTAAAGGAAGGAATATTTTCCTAACCATTAAGCTCAGCATAGCACTTGGAACATAGTGGGCACTTAATAAGTGCTTATTGTTTGAACGATTGATTGATTAAAGCTGTTCCAAGATGGTCTGGGCTGCCTTGAGAGGTAGTGAGTTCTCTGTCACTGTTGGAAATCTTTAGGGAAAAGCTGGATGGCCATTTGTCAGGTACACTGCAGAGAGGATTTCAGTTGAGTTTTGAGTTGAACTGGAAAAAAAGTCACTGAAGTAACTTCCAACTCTGAAAATCTGTGAAATATAATAAAGCTCTTTCCCTGGTGGAAGCAGTGATGAACTTTTACATTCGTTTTTCTCTTCCAAAGAGATGATCTTCAGACTGGGAAGGATGGGACAAAGGACCTGAAATGTGCTAATAAGTGAGGAACAGCTTGATGGAGTATCTAGAGTGATCCTGGAAGGCAAGGAGTCCTGGGTTCAAGTAGAGTTTCTGGCTGTGTGACCAAGCAAATCATCTAACTTTTCGAAACTATTGGCAAGTTTCTAAGAATACAAGCTGCACAGAAGTGGCCAACATGCATTAATAAATGGAATTTTCTTACCTAGCAGTAATCTAAAATAAAGAAATCACATTGGTTTGGTTTCCACTTTTAATAGTCAGTTGGCAAATGAAGAGAAGAACCAAAGTGGTCAGAGAAAAGGCTAAAGGAACAAGAGAAGCCTAGATTGGAGGAGAAGGACTTAAATGAGAATATATTTGCTATTTTCAAATATCAGTGAGACTATTGTTTGGAAGTAAACTTTTCCTGCCTTAAGTGAGTAGAACTGAGAATGATGTATGGAAGCTGCCCAAGTAAATGAAGCAATAGTGTTTTAGAGCTATCTCAAATAAGGTTGTGCCTTCAGTGGAAGTCTTCGTGAAGAGATGGAAAGACTATTTTGCTGGATATTTTGTAGATAATTTGTATTCTGGTATGAGTTAGATTAGAATATTTCTGAAATCCCTTTACACAGAGATATTGTGATTCCAGAATAATAGTTAATTTTTAGTTGTGTCTGACATTTTATGACCCCATTTGGGTTATTTTTGGCACAGATACTAGAGAGGTTTGTAATTTCCTTCTCCAGTTCATTTTACAAGTGAAATAGGAAACTGAGACAAACAGGGTTAAATGACTTGCCTAAGGTCACTCAGCTAATAAGTGTCTGAGAATGGATTTAAACCCAGGTCTTTCTGATGCCCGGCCCAACATTCTATTCACTTGGACACCTAGCTGCCCATAGCTAGCATTTATATAGTCCCTTAAGATTTGCAAAGCACTTTATAGATAACTTGTTTTATCCTTACCACAGTAGAAGATAGGTGCTATTATTATCCCCATTTCATAGGGGAGGAAATTGAGGCACCAGGAGTTAAGTGACATGCATAGGCTCACACAGCAAATAAATGTCTAAGGTGGGATCTGAACTCAGATTTTCCTGACTCCAGGTCTAGTGCTCTGCCCTTACTATGACATCCAGTCTCCTCATTTCAAGTACTTGCTCATCAGAAATAAGTTTTCAGCATCTCCCGTGTGCATGGCTTTGGTTTACACCCTTTGAAGATCCTAAGAGATAAAGGACATTCTCCCCTATTCCCAAGGGGCTTAGAGGCAAGTAGGGTGATAAGACCCAGACATATGAAAAGTTAACTTACACCATACTGAGTGCCAAATGAATGGTATAGAAACGGAGAACTGGGTGGAAATGGGTGATCTGAGATGGCTGCATCCATTAGGTGAAGCTTGAGCTGGACCTTGAATTACAGAAAGATTAGGGCAGGTAGGAGAAAGGGGAAAGAGTATTCTAGTCTACAGAAATGTGGTTGCTTGCCCTTAGTTTTATAAAAGGAGCCAATGGCATCATGAGGTGATGTCTTGACTTGTCCCTGTATTGGATGCAAGTGAGGCAGAGCTGCACAAAGCCATCACCCTCACTCTCTCTTCCAGAGTCATGGAAGTCCAATGGCAAAACAAACGTGAAGATGACTGGTGATGGCTCCAAATGCTACGGATGACCTTGGCATCTTCACTGTCTGACCCAGCCTCCACAGCACCTGCTTCACTCACCTTCGTGGCCTTTGGAACAAAGTGTTATCTGCCCTTTCCACCAGGGGAAGGCTTCTCATGCTCGGGGTAGACATCCCCCTAAGGTACTGACCGGTCTAGATGTGTACACAGATGGACAGGTAGGAGAGCACAATGTGTGCATTCAGGGTGTCCCAAAGAAGACTGGCTTGGCTGAAGCAGTGGTTATATATAGGAGATGTAGTAGGGGAAACCCTTGAAGAGTAGGTGGAGGGCTTGGAATATTGGACTGTAGGCTAAGGGAAGCCATTGAGGTTTTTGAGCAGGGGAAATGAAAGCATACCATTTGTTCCTGGTAGCATGGTGGGAAACACGGAGACTATAAAAGATGGGCATCAGGGGAAGTGATGCTTTGGTTCTTCTGAAGAGTACGTGTCACTACTGTTCACCTTTCTGGAGCCTATTCCTTTATTCCTTCTTTTTGTCTCATTCCACTTTCCTTCTCCCTTCTGCAGCTAGGTTTCAGAATGGATTGAGCACCCAGCCTACAGTCAAGAAGACCTGAATTTCAATCTCACCTCAGGCACTTACTAACTGTGTGACCCTAGCCAAGTCACTTCACCATTATTTGCCTCAGTTTCCTCATTTGCAAAATGGGGATAATAGCACCTACTTTTTAGGGCTGTTGTGAGGATCAAATGATAACATTTGTGAAAGGCTTTGCATAGTCCCTGTTGCTTGTCTTTCATTTAACTGTTTATGGACTTAAGAAATGCTTATTTCTTTCTTCTCTCTTCCTTTCCTTTTTTATTCTCTTCTCATTATTCCATGGATCAATGGTGAAGAATGCTACTCACCTCCTCACAGAGAAGTAATCGATTGAGATGACAGAATGAGACTTTATTTTTGGACATGGCCAATATGGGAACTGGTTTTGCTTGTCTATGCATTTTTATTACAAATGTGTTGTTTTTTTCTTTCTCAGCAGGAGAAGAGGTGGGAGAGAGAGAAAACAAATGTTTCTTAAATTAAACAACAACAAATTAAAAAATTAAAAAATCCAAGGGGGAAAGTGGAACAATTAAGGTAGAAGGAAGTATGATTAGGATAGGTAGTAGAAAATGATGGAAGACCTAAGAGGTTCTCTAGGTCACTTTTCCCTCTACCCTCTTCACCTTCTCCTCTATGGCCTATGCCCTGACAGGTAATCATAGAGCCTGTTTTGAATATCTTTAGTGATATTCTAACTCATTGTCTCTGGAGGTGGTTTATTCTATTGATAGAGTACTCAGATTGTCATTTCTGCCTTATATTGAGCCAAACTATGCCTGTTAAAGTCTCCCCAGTAGTCCTAGAGTCATCTAGGATAATTCTAATGCCTTCACAAAGTGGGTGTGAATATCATAAATATATAAAATTACCCATCATGTTTCCCTTAAGTCTTCTTAGTTCTATCCTAAAGGTCTTTAGTTCCTCCATCTAATTCTTACATGCTGTGTTTTCTCAGTGGTATCACCATTTTGGTTGCTCTGATGTGTCTGAGCTTCAATTTGCCAATGTACCTTTTTGGAAAACCCTTACTGTCTGTTTTAGAATCAATATAAGTATAGGTCCCAAGATGGAAGAGCTGTAAGGGATAGGCAATCGAGGTTAAGTGACTTGCTTAGGATCACGTAAATAGGTAGTGTCTGACAGGTTTGAACCCAAGACCTCTCATCTCTATCCTATCCACTGAGCTACCTAGCTGCCCTTGCCAATGTACTTTACAATGCCTAGAATCAGACACAGATATAGCAAAGTCCTTCCCATATATTATGTCTGATCCTCACAACAACTCTGGCAGGTAGGTGTTATTATCTCCATTTTACACATAAGGAACCTGAGGGAAAGGTGAAGAAACTCACCCAGGGTCACACAGTAAGACTGGATGCAGAGGCAGGAACTGAGCCTAGTACAGATAAAACATAGAGGAGCTAAAGCCAGGCAAAAATTTCCATGGAAAAGATCTGATGGTTTTAGTAGACTGCAAACCAGTCTGTGTCAATAATTAATGCAAAGGTCAATAATCAATGTAGAAACCAAAAAGAAAAATTGCTAGAAGGAACAGATAGAGTCCAAATGCAGACTGAACAGACCATCCTTCACTTTATTTCCTACATGAATTTTTCTCTAGTATAAGTCATGTACCCTGTTTCCCAGCATAGTGAATAGGGAAACATGTATTATATCATAATATATGGACAACTTATATCACCTATCTTGTTCGGGAGGGGCGGGAGGGAGAGGAAAATAAAAAGAATGAGACATTTTTGGATATAGCTAATGTGAGAATTTATTTTTCTTGGATAAGCATATTTATTATAATTTATTATATATTTATAACAATTCACATGTATTATATTATTGTCATGTTGTTTTGTATATCAGATTATGTTTTATATACATATGCATATGTAATATGTATGTGTGTGTATATATATATGAGAGAGAGACAGAGACACAGACAGAGACAGACAGAGACAGACAGAGACAGAGACAGACAGACAGAGACAGAACCAGAGAGAGATAGTATTGAGAAAGGGGGAAGGCATAGGCTCACTATTTTCTTAGTCAGATCTCATCTGAAACATCCTAGTAGCATGACAAATTGGAGCTCAGCCACATGAGAGTGAACAGAAGGGTGAAGAGCCTCTGGACCGTACTAAGTTCAGTTGATGTAACTGAAGATTTTTAGGCAGTTTGATGAGGCAGTGGATAGATTGTTAGATATGGAGTCAGAAAGATCCTGAGTTCAAACCCTGCCTCAGACACTATCTGTATTATCTGGAGCATCTCAATTATCCTCACTCAGACACAGTTTCCTCACCTATAAAGTAGAAACAGCACCTACCTCATGAGCTTATGAGGATCAAGTGAGACATTAAAAAATATTCTTACCTTCTCTCTTAGAATCCATATAGCATATCGATTCCAAGGCAGAAGACTAGGCAATGAGGCTAAAATGACTTGTCCAGGGTCACACAGCTAGGAAGTGTCAGAGGTCAGATTTGAATCCAAGACTTCCCAAAGAGACATTTTTAAGTTCTTTGCAAACCTAACAGTGATATATAATTGGATAGAGGGAAAGGTAGCAATATTCAAGTATAGAGAAGAAAAGAGATATCTGTCTTCCAGTATGTGAAGGGCTGTCACTGGGAAGAAGGATTTGATTCCTTCTTTTTAGCCTCTGAGGGTAGAACTAAAAATCAAGAGTGGGTGGAAATAGCAGTCAGAAAGACATTGAAGAGAAAACTTCCTAAAGACTTACATCAAGGTGAACAGGTTGCCTGATGAGGGGAGGCTTATGGCTCTAAGACCACTGAGGACAGGCACTGTCTCAGTTTTGGATTTGAATCCACAGCACCTAGCATCATTGTCAAATCTTTCCTCCAGTGCCCAGAGGGCAAATTCAAACTGTGTGTGAGCCCAGGGATTACTGGAAAGAGTTGAGGGAGAAAGTGCTTGTTTTGGGCAGCTGGACAGAGGGGTGGGGCATGCAAAAAATATCCTCAGGTGCTGGGAAGAGGGTGAATGGAGCAGCTCCCCAGTGCTGGCTCTGCACGTGTGCCACGTCTTGCTCCCTGATTTATTGATTATTAGTGAATTCTTCTTTCCTAGAGATCTGCCAGGAAAGACCAGAAATATAGAATCTTCAAATTTCTGAGGTGGAAGGAATCTTAAGACTGTCTCTCCCTGCCTGAACTTGAACCTGAGGAATACTCTCTACAATGGACCAAATTGTAATCCATCCATTTCTGTTTTAAAAAAAAACTTTTCCTTCTGTTTTAAAATCAATACTGTGTATTGGTTCCAAGGTAGAAGAGCTGTAAGGTCTAAGCAGCAGGGGATCAGTGACTTGTTCAGAGTCACACAGCTAGGAAGTGTCTGAGGTCGGATTTGAACCCAAGACCTCCTGTCTCCATTGCCAGCTCTTTATCCATTGAGTCACTTAGCTGCCCCCAATCATCCAATTCTTGAAAAACTCAAGTGCGTGGTGGGGAGCATCCTGAGTCAATCCATTACACTTTCAATGAGTTCCAGCTGTTTGGGAGTTTGTCCTCATGTCAAGCCTAAAAGCTTCCTCTATGCAACTACCACACATTGCTCCTATTTTTGCCCTGTGGGACTATGAAGAACAAGTCTATTTCTTCTTCAATCATTTTACTTTCTAAAAATAGAATATTTTATTTTTCCAATTAAATGTAAAACAATTTTTAGTGTTTTCCCCCCAATTTTTGAGTTCCAAATCCTCTCTTCTCCTCTTCCTCCTCTTCCCACAGAAAGATGGGAGGCAATTTGATCTAATCTAGGTTATGCTTGATCAATCATGCAAAACACATATCCTTAGTGGTCAGATCATACCACTTTTCAAGGATATCAAAGAAGGGATTCTTGTTTAGAGAGACATAGGACTAGACAATCTCAGCAGTTGCTTTCAGTTTTGAGAGTCTGGAAGTCTTTGAAGAAAGTTCTCTTGCCTCTAACCCCATTGCTAATTCCATTATATCATGATACTATTTGTGCTCTTATATCCTAGTGTGCCCAGGAAGTGGGATAATGATGCTTCTTCCCTCTCTATCCCCTACCCCCTGCTCTTTAATGACAGACTTAGCTATGAGAGGATGACACAGTCCTGGCCAGAGCTGAACCATCTTGTAAAGTAGGGAAAAGTGGTCCTTGATTCCCTCCCAACTCCCACTCTGTGCCTTTCCCTTCCAGAAGCCTGTTTTTCTAAGGCTCTTATCCTTTATTATCCAGAGTAACATTCCCCAGATCTCCAAAATACTCTTTGACTTTCTGGTCTTTCACTCTCAACATTGCTCCCTTCTCATTACTTCTCCCCTTTAGTCTTCTCCAATTCAGAATCTAGCTTCCTCAGAACCCTACTTTTACAGACTTGCCAGCACAGCCACTAAAGACCTTCATTCTAGTCTCAGTTCTATCATTAACTTGAATATATGATCTTGAACAAGTCACTTCTCCTCATTGAATCTTGGCTTGGACTTACACTCAATGATCCCTAAATGTCCTTCATGTTATTAGGAATACCCTAGACATCTAGCAATCAATTGGATGCTGTGTAATGGAATCAGGAAGATCTGAGTTTAATTCCTACCTCAGCCACTTACTAGCAGGTATGATCCAGAGAAAGTCACTTCTGTCTGTTCACCTGTAAAATGAGGATAATAATAGCACCTATTTCCCAGGGCTGTTGCAAAGATCTAATGAGACAACAATTGTAAAGTTTTCATGACTGTTCCTGGAACATAATAAGCACCATGTAAATGTTAGCTATTATTATATGTTATTATCCCATTTTACAGATGAGGAAGAAATTTTACAGATTCAAAGAAATCCTTTTCTGTCCTTGGTCATACATCTAGTAGGAAAGTGGCATTGCTTTAATTTGTTTCCTGATTCTAAATCCAATGATCTTTCCACTTATAACCTAGTGCTCATAACATTTCTGTAAGTCCCTTCCAGATATGCAATAATCACACCATTTTGCCAACAACTTATTTCACTCCAAGAGGAAGAAGGCTGACTCTGACTCTTAGAATAGACTTTGGATGGACTGAAGAAATAACAACAAAAGTAACAACAATGCATCATAATTCATACCTCTTTACATACATTATTTCATTTCATTTTCATAACAACCCTGTGAGACAAGTGTTATTATTATGCCCATTTTAAAGATGAGGAAACTGAAATGCAGAGATTTCTTAAGTTGTCTAGAGTTAAATGTTTAGTAAGTGTCTGAAGCAGCGCTTTCAATTTTCAAGTCCCAGGTTTTGTCTATCAACTACACTGCTGTCCTTGCCCTGTTGGTGGGGGTGGGGAGTGGGATTTCTCTCTCTGCCAATATTTTGGATTTTTCAGAAGACTGATTCTAACTTGTTCAGTGGATTTGAAAAAGTTCCTGTCTGCTCATATCCACCAGAATCCATCCTTCCAGAGGTTTGCTTTATCAAGGCTTTTGTCAGGGCATTGAGTGGTTCTAGGCTGATGCATCACTCTGGCTCATGACATCTAATTTTGATAAGTACAATCAATGCTCAGAGTCCTTCAGGGATCAATTAATGGAAGGCCATTGCATCATCTAAATTTTGTCAAAGCCTGATGTTTACCTACAGCTAAAGCAGAAGGAAAAAAAATGAGCCACCCAAGGAAATGGAGGCAAAGATAAAATTTGCCCTCCTCTCAACCCCAACCTCTATCCCTTGCAAGTGAGGGTCTATGAAACCAATCCCAACACCTAAGGAATTCACAGTCTAATGGGGGAGACAACATGCAAACAATCATATATGCATAAGATATATACTGGATGAAGGGGAGATAAGAAAGAAAAGACCAATATTAAGAGGGATGAAGTTCTCTTAAAAAGGGCACTACCGTTCTTTGAATTACCTAGCTTCACAATTTGAATTCTTGACTCTTCCCTGGTCCTTATCTACCATATCCAATAATTTGCTAAGATTCATGGATGCTCCCTCGGCAATGTATTTCACAACTATTCTCTCTTCTTTGGTCACAGGGACACCACCTCAGTTCAGGTCCTTATCACCTCTCACCTAGACTAATGTAATAACTTCTAAAGCCTCTTTGCTTCCATTTTCTTTCCTATTGAATCCATTTTCCGCAGAGATAAAGTTATATATAACTAAGGAAGGGCAACCAAGACATTTGCCCCAAGACATTAAATTTAAAATGTGTAGATTTAATACCAATTGTATCCCCTTATTCCATTTGACAGCCTCACCATTTGGCAGACAATGCACACACACTATGGAAGGACATGCCAGAAAGACCTCTGTGACTCAAGTGTCTTATGGGGAATGGAAAGGGATGGTGGACGTCCCCTTGAGACAAGTGATGTGTCAGAAAGTCAGGACTCAGGACAGGGAGCCTGCAGGTTAGCCTGTCCAATCAGAAGTTCCCAGGGGGAGTGGTGAAAACAGGCTATATAAGCAAATGGACAAGTAGTAGGGGCTTCTCTCTTCCTGAACCAGCTTCTCGCTCTCCCTTCTCTGGAGCATTTAAGGCTCTGGCTTATTTTGAGGCTAGAGTAGTTAGAGTTTGGCCTGAGCCCGGACCGCAAAAGTTGCTAGGAACTAGGGTGACCAGTTGATCATGTGTTCTCTCTCTGTCTCTCTCTGTGTCTCTCTGTCTCTCTGTCTCTCTGTCTCTCTCTTTTTCTTTCTTTCTCTCTCTCTCTCTCTCACTAATAAATAATTCTAAATAAATATACAGTCTCTAGAGAATTTTAATCATTACAAAAGTTTCAAATGTAATGTGAATGTGAATTGACTATACTTTTAGACCTTTGGAAGAATTAAATCAGAGCTTAGTACCTACTTAGTAGTAAGAATGTGTCAACTAATCAATCAGCAAATATGTATTAATTATTTACTACATGTCAAGCACTGTATAAAGAATGAAATAATCTCTACTCACAATGAGTTTACTGTCATGGAAGAAACAGGGAAATATTAAAATGAGATCATAATATTAATAAATATAAATTATAGAAAGTAGTTAAATACTAGCTTGTTTGGGAAAAGGAGCACCAGAACTTGGGAGACTTAGGAAGGGCTTCCTGACATTTAAGCACCTAAAGAGAGGGGCTCCATGAGGTAGGCAGCTATTGTTCTGGTCCACTTGACTGAGAAATAGAATATAAAGTGTTTGTGAAGAGCAGAGAAAGGCTCGTTTTTGGTTGGTTGGAAGAATGTAGGAGAAGAAGTAATGTCCAATGGTGCTAGGAGGATTGGTTGGGGGTAAAGTTATGGAGGGCTTTAATAACTAAATAGAGTTTTGAATTATTTTTTTTTGTTTTAGTATATTTTTCCCTAGAGGAAAGAAGAAGACCCTGCAATTGTTTGAGTTGGATGGTTTCAAGGTCAGCTCTGGGACATCTCTGTACTCAAGGGAAATTCATTTGACCAAAGAGTATAGAATGGACAAAGCTGAGGAGAGACTTGGATCAGGAACACCAGTTAGGGAATCATTGCAATAATTTAGGTGAGAGGGGATGAGGGCTACCAAGAAAGGGAATAGAGTAAGTCTCTTTCTCATCCTGCTCAGTTCTAGGACTGCTGGATTCTTCCAGCTCCCCTCTCAATTAAGGATGTGCTTCATACTCTTGGTCACAGGCACAATTTGTGGTATATTCCCCAGGTGCATTCCCACCTACAGTTTTTCACAATAACTTTAATCTTCCTAAAATACTGGGCTAATCTGGGAACTCTCCTACTCAAAAATTTTTAGTCTCTCCCTATTGTCTATAGATTTAATGATCAATTCTTCAGCCTAGGCATTTTCAATCTGTCTCCCATTCCCCTTCCTAACACTTCCTTTTATTCTCCTTTGTGTTCTAGCCAAATCAAACATCTAGTTGTCCTCTGAATTTGGCATTCCATGACATGGTATAGTGGAAAGAACAGTGGATTCGTCATCTGAGGACTTCAGTTTAAATTTTCATTCTGCTCTTTTTCACCTGTGTGACTTCAGCTAAATCATTAACTTTCTCTGGTTCTCTCTCAGTTTTCTAAGAGTGTATGTCATCACATCTGTAAAAGGATTTGCAGTCTTCGAGGTGTTAGATGTGAGTGATGATAATGCTTCTGACTGCTTTCACACAAGCTCTTCCCCATACCATCAACTACTCTCTCTTACCTAATAATAAAAATAACTAATATTTAGGTAGCACTTACTATGTGCCAGGCACTGTGCTAAGCTCTTTTCAAATATGAACTCAATTGATCTTCAACAATCCTAGGAGTTAGCCCCATTTCACAGATGAGGAAACCAAGGCAAAATGAGGGTAAGTGATTGATCAGAAGCTAAGAAGTCTCTGAATCCAGATTTGAACTCAAGTCTTCCTAATGCCAGGCTGGGCATTCTGTCCACTGTACTACCCACCTGCCCCACAAAGATCCTCTCCCTCTTATGCCCCTTTGCTTTTCTGAGAGCCATCATTGTTGCTGTTTTTTTTTTTTTTTGTCTTTGCAAATGCTTATTAAATTGAGTCAGTATTTCATTTTAGGCAAAAGTTGAGCAGGGATTTAGGAGGTAGCAGGAAAGGGGGGAAAAGATGGCTTTCGAAAATACATTGGGGGGCAGCTAGATTGTTAGGGAGCCAGACGTAGAGATAAGGGGTCCAGGTTCAACTTTGGCCTCAGACATTTCCTGGGGAAGTTACTCAACCCCAATTGCCTAACCTTATAACTCTTCTGCCTTGGAATCTGTACTTATTAAAAGATAGAAGGTAAGAGTTTAGAAATATTTAAAAAATACTTTGGCTTTTATATACCATGTTGAACTGGTACTTTCATAGTATGTGACTTTTAAGGTTTTTGTGAGTAGATTTCCCCATTTCTTCCTTCCTTCTCCACCCTCACCAGCCATTCAAAAATCCTTTGTATCATAGTGGATGGATTCTGAGAATGCCTGTGACATAAATGTGTGTTTCCTTGCAGTCAGCTTGGCAATAAGTATATATGATTCTCTAGCCTTGTATTCTGAACACAGCTATACAGAATCACAGAAACACAGAATTAAGGATGCCATTAAATACAGCTTATACCTGTCCAAGAGTTCTTGCTACAGCACACTAGAAAAATACTCAAGCTTGTGTTTAACAGTTTTTGTGAAAGATAATCCACTAAGAGTGTCAGATTTAGAGTCAGAAACCTGGGTCCATGTCTCAGCTTTGCAACTTACCGCCTAGGTGACTTGGGCATTTTGCTAGAGCTCTTAGAGCCTTGCTTTCCTCATCTGGAAATTGAAGAGGTTGGACTAGATGGTCTTTGGAGTCTGTCCAGTTTTAAATCTATGAGGCTGTGGGCTCTCAAGATATCTTATTCCACTTTTAGGCAGTTCTGATTATAGGAAGCATTTCCTGATATAAATCTGCCTCTCTACATTACAAAATATAAAATGAATGACTTTGATTATAGCAAATTAAAAAGGTTTTGTACAAACAAAACCAATGCAAACAAAATTAGAAGGAAATCAACAAACTGGGACAATTTTTATAATAAAACTCTCTGACAAAGGTTTAATTTCCCAAATATATAAGGCACTAAGTCCAATTTACAAAAAAACCCAAGCCATTCCCCAATCAACAAATGGTCAAGGGACATGAACAGGCAGTTTTCATGTGATGAAATCAAAACTATCAATAAGCACAGGAAAAATAAGCACAAGTTCTAAATCCCTCTCGATTAGAGAAAACCAAATTAAAACAACTCTGAAGTACCACCTCATACCTATCAGACTGGCCAATATGGCAGCAAAGGAAAGTGATAAATGTTGGTGGAGATGTGGCAAAATTGGGATACTAATACATTTCTGGTGGAGTTGTGAATTGGTCCAACCATTGTGGAGGGCAAATTAAAAGAAAATACTTGTACAAAATTATTTATAGCCACACTCTTTGTGGTGGCAAAAAATTGGAAAAAGAGGGGATGCCTATTGACTGTGTTATGGCTGAACAAATTGTGATATCTGTTGGTGATGGAATACTATTGTGCTCAAAGGAATAATGAACTGAGGAATTCCATGTGAACTGGAACGACCTCCAGGAATTGATGCAGAGTGAAAGGAGCAGAACCAGGAGAACATTATATACAGAGACTGATACACTGTGGTACATTTGAATGTAATGGACTTCTCTACTAGCAGCAATACAATGACCCAGGACAATTCTGAGGGATTTATGAGAAAGAACTGTGGGAGCAGAAACACAGAAGAAAAACAGGATCAATCACATTTTTTGATGGGGATATGATTAGGGTTTTGATGTTAAAAGATCACTCTACTGCAAATATGAACAACATGGAAATAGGTTTTGAACAATGATACATGTATAACCCAGTGGAACTGCTTGTCAGCTCTGGGAAGGGATATGAAAAGAGGGGAGGGAAAGAACATGAGTCATGTAACCATGGAAAAGTATGCTAAAGAAAAAAAAAAAGAAAAAACAAACAATAAATCTGCCTCTCTGCATCTTTTACTCATCCTCAAACCTGCCCCATGCTGCCAGCATGGTACTTCCCCCCAACTTCCTTCCTCCTTAACAATTGCCTTTTATCCATTGTCAGGACCTGCCTTTCTGGTTATAATTTATTCTCGGGCTGAATAGTACCTGGTGTGTGTTATTATTTGTGGTATTCAAGGAATCCTACTCTTTGTGATTCCATGGGACCCCATTGACATTGTCTATAGGGTTTTCTTGGCAAATATACTGGAGTGGTTTGCCATTTCCTTTTGTAGTGTGTGCCCATTTTTATAGATGAAGAACTGAGGCAAATAGAGGTTAAGTGACTTAAACAAAGTCATGCAGCTAGTAAGTATCTGAGGCCAGATTTGCGCTCAGATTCTTCCTGACTGCCATCCCTATGTTTTATTCATTGCACGTCCTAGCTTCCTTGACTGGCACATATTAAGAGCTTCATAAATGCCTGTTCCCTTAACTCACCTGCACCCCCTTAGGAAGTCTTGAAACACATGCTATCCTTAGGAACCACCTAAAGAAAGCTCTGGACTTCACCCCTATCCCACAGACATTAAACAATAATATATTGGGAAGATAATTTATACACTTGAGAAAAATCATTCAAGGACAAAATAAGTATTATGATTGAAAACAGAACAAAATGAAACTGACTCACACAGGGCAGACTTGGGGTGTAAAGTGTTCAAAGGCTAAAATGCTAAGATTGCTCTGAAGGAAACTTCTCTCAGTGGTAATGATTTTTTTAAGTCTGTTCTGTTCCAATGATTTCTCCATATCTCTGCAAGTTCTATCTTTAGATGTACCTCTGTAAAAAGCAGACCGAAGGGGTTTCTCGGGGCCATTGGCTGCTCCAGGACACAGGCAGCCTTGCCCAATAACCATTAAAACCACAGAATTTTGGAACTCGAGGAAGTGTTAGAGACCCTCAAGCCTAACCTCTTCATTAGTCAGGTGGGAAAACTGAAGGACAGAGAGGCTGGATGAGTTTTCCAAGGATGTCCCAGTTATTGACAGAAAGGAGAGTTGAAGTTAGGATTGCTTTGACTTTAGAGACTGTGGGCACTTTCTGAGTACATGTTGACTAGTACCAGGCACCATTCAAACATAGACTGAGAAGTCTAACTGGCAGTGTGACCTTGAGCAAGTTTGTTGCTCTCTGTGGGCATCAGTAAAATAATGTGGAGGCCAAGGAAGATTGAACTAGAAGATCACTAAAGTCCCTTCCATTTCTAATTCAATTTGATTCTATATCAAGTGCTTATTGTTTGCCATTTCCTTCTCCAGTTCATTTTCCAGATGAGGAAACTGAGGCAAACAAAGATAAATGCTTTTTTCCAGGTTTACATAGCTAGTAACTATCTTAGGCCAGATTTGAACACAGGTCTTCCTGATTCCAGGGTTGGTGCTCTATCTACTGCATCACCTTGCTGATCTTCTTCACCTTTGGCACCCTCCTAAATAAAATTTTAGTCTTTTGTTATGTAAGTGCATAACTAAGAATTTTTCAGAAGTGGCAGTCATTGAAGTTCCATCTCCTAAGTTGCAGAGGCAGCTAAATGGGCTCAGTAGATAGAGTACTGAGCCTAGAGTGAAGATAAATGTGAGTTCAAATCTAGCCTCAGACACTTATCACCTTTATGACCTTGAAGATTTATTTATTACTTATTTAACCCCTATTTTCCTCAATTTCCACCACTTTAAAATGGGGACAATAACAGTATCCACCTCCTAAGATTGTTGTGAGGACAAATAACATAATATTTATAAAGTATTTAACACAATGGCTGGAACATAGTAAATGCCAGTTAAGTGGCAGCTATTATGATTATTGTTATTAAAGAAAGTTTTAAATCTGCCTCAGCCAAGGAGTGATCATACCAATGAACACAGAGATTGCTGAAGTATTGGAATAACTCAGTAACTATGCAGAGGGGGAAGTACCATGTCAAACAGGAAGAGGGCGGACTCATTTAAAAAAAAAAAGAAAGAAAAAAAGAAAATTTAAGACCTGGTCTTTGCCTACAATGGCTTTACTTTACTCAAGGTCAGAACATCCTACCCAGAGGAATACTTTTGAAAAAAAAATTGAGAATTGTCTTAGTGTGTAATAAATACACTGGTCATAGGTTCTGAAGGCTCTAGTAAGAATTCCAGTGATGCCAATTATTAGCAATGTGACCTTAGACAAGTCAATTAACCTCTATGAGAAAACTCAGTAAAAAAGAGCAGGTTGAATATGAATGAGGAGAATTGGAAGGATCAGAGGTTGTGGTCAGACAGTAAAATTGGAGGGTGCTCTTTCCAATGCTGCCCCCATAATCATCTACCCATATGTCATAGGGTCTATATCCAATGTGCTGTGGACCTTTCCCATGATCTCTCTCTCTCTCTCTCTCTCTCTCTCTCTCTCTCTCTCTCTCTCTCTCTCTCTCTCTCTCTCTCTTCTTCTTCTTCTTCTTCTTCTTCTTCTTCTTCTTCTTCTTC
>NC_058130.1:685321916-685340036 GCF_016433145.1 Gracilinanus agilis
CCTCCTCCTCCTCTTCCTTCTCTTCCTCCTGCTCCTCCTCTTCCTCCTGCTCCTCCTCCTCCTCTTTCTCTTTCCCTCTCTTTCTCTCTCTCCCTCTCTCCCTCCTTTTCTCTCTCTCCATCCCTTTCTCGCTCTGTCTCTCTCTCTCCCTCTCTCCCCTCTCTCTCTTCCAGCTCATCCTCTCTCCAGCCACCCCCACCTTATCACTTTTAAAAATGCCTACCTTCTCTCTTAGAATTAATATTATCATTTCCAAGACAGAAAAGCAGTAGGGGCTAGGCAATTAGGGCTAAGTGACTTGCTTAGGTCTCCCACATTCTCTTAACACTGCTCAGATATCACTGGAGAAGGCTGACTTTACACTGGTTTTACTGGTCGTACCTCACTCCCATTATACAACTGATCCATATTTTTTCTACTTGTAATGGCATCTTTTGCTCTAATTTTGTACAATCCCTTATTTGGAATGTGTTCTAGCTAGCTGAACCTGACCATGTACTTCTCTACTGTCCTCTAGGTCAATCTCAAAACCAATTTTTTACCGTAGTATTCCACAAATCACATATAGACATTACTAGAAGAATGTTCATGTTAAAAAGATGGGACTTTGTTTCAGCTTGAGATCAATAACATAATCTGGGAATTTCCCAAAGATAATCTAACTGTATCTCTTCCTTTTCTTCCTCAATTCTGGACCCAGTTCATTGACCATTGGGAATATCTGTTAAAGACAGTTGGAATATCTCTACAGATTGTTTATTTAACTACACAGAGGAATTTTTCATCCACTTCACTTTTTCCTTGTCAGTATAGTTAGGCAGCCTGAACATTTTTTGAGTGATTACAGATGTCATTGAGGACAACCTATCGTATTTCGGGTCTAGGTCAAATCAGCACAATGTCATTCATAAACCAGAGTATCAGGGAGATAACATCATTCTCATTTATAGGAAGTCTCTCTTTGAATTACAATCTGCCTTTTATTTCCCCTCTGACATAGCCTTTGGTGAGATTACACATCACACATTATAATTCAGTTGATATTAATCATCTCTATTGTTACTTTTTTTTCAAGGAATCTTAAATGATTTTGACATACACATAGAGAAATACTTTGCTGGAAGAGAGCCTCAATTTGCTCTACTCTGAAACATTATTTTATAACTGGCAAATAATGACAGCGAGATTCCAGATCCTCTAGACCTCTTAGTCAGTTGTGTGATTACAAATTACATATTACTCACTGTGTATGTTTGCTAGAGCCTAATCACTAAATCCAGTGGGCTTTATAAAAGCCTTCTCAAGGATACCCCCAATGTATTTATTGATGATTCTTCTTATAATGTTATAAATATGGGAAAGTATATATATGAGTAAATAACTATTGACATTTTCTTTGTTGCATTTTTTTTGGACTGAAATCTACCTTTACCTCTTATCTCAAATACTTTGATAATAAAACTATTAAAGCCTTCCTTTGAATGTACTTAGTGTAGCCCATCCACTTTTCTCGTTTTCACATTCTTTAATAGCATTTTTGTTTTTTTTAGGCAGCACATCTATGACCATGATGCTAGAGTTCAGATATTATGGTGTCACTATTTTTAATGTTGAAAACTTTAAAATAAATTATTTATGATTTTAATTTACCTGCATTTTGTAAACTTAGTTATGTCTATGTGATCTCTCTTGATAGAATATAAGCTTCTTGGAAAGAGGGTCCATTTTATTTTTAAGTTTATATCCCCACTACCTAGCAGAGTGTGAAGTATATAGAAGGTGATAACAAATGCTTGTTGATCAATTGTTCATCACACAGATATCTGGAATGCTTTTCCATTTTTGCTTTGAGATCTTTTGACTAGTTTCATCCTCATGTGTCCTCAGTCTAATTTTGTTTCTTGCCTTTTTTTTAGAGCTTTCTTTAAAATGGGTTTAGCTTGTATTACTTCTCATTATTTTATAAAGGGGAACTCACAATCTTCTGACATTCTTTCCAGAAAAAATTTATAGACAAATTTATATTTGAAACTTCTGTCCTTGTCTGCTCTAGTTCTCTGCTTGACAAGAAGAAAAAATGTTTGCCGTCAGAAGTTTTCCCAGAATTTTTGGTCTTCTAAATATGAAATTGTGAAATTGATTTACATCAATTGAACTTCTTTAGGAAATTGTTATGATTGTTATCTATAACCTTTCCTCCATTCATTTCCCTTTTTTCAGCTGAATAACTTGTTTAAATACTTAAATTGATATTTTAATTGAACACTATGATCTTAATTTTTTTATTCTTTCCTCTACTTTTGTATTGATTTTTATCTTTTTCTCTAACAGATCAGTGGCATGCCTGAACACAGAAGATATAGGAATATTATCCACATCAGTAAGAGATCATTTTGTATCATTACAATGTAATATATTTTTGGCAATATTATTTGGTCAGAATATTCACTGCCTCTTAATTCTTTCTTTACCTTTACTCCAAGGGTTAGAATTCTTCGTCTCCTTCAAAACTACTAAAATAATCCCTTCTATATGAAGCCTGTCCACTACTATTAATAGTCTTCTCAAATTTATCTTCCATTTATTTTGAATATATGTAGTTATGTGCATATTACTTGATAGAATGGAAGTCTTTAGGGTAGAGAAAGTTGTCTTCATAGCCCCATTGCCTAACATAGTCCTTGCTTTATGGTTGGCTAATTTTAGAAGTATAAGGTTTCTGTGTAGTTTATAATTCTTTGACCTTTCTCATTTCTTATACTAATCCATATTTTCCAAGTATCTTCTGCTCTTTTCACTTTGGCCTGTCACCAATTATAAATTTATCCAGAGAGTCTTCAAAAGTCTGAAGAATGTCTTTATCCCCCATAACAGATGTTGTTGCATAAGCTGCAATTATTTGCATGATGGTCTTTATTGCAAGTGCTTATCTTGATCGCCAAAATACAAGATGACCAAATGTTCCAAGAAAAAGTGTTTCTCAATGTCTTCTCACACAAGATCGAATCCATTCTGCCAGCTCTTTGATTTACTTCTCATATAAGAACCTTAGAAGCGCCTTTCTACTTTTCATTAACTCTCTTCGTCCCCACTTTGGTTTCACCATGGTGCCATTTCTAAATTTATACAATACTACAGTAAGGGTATTAGACCAAGAGTCACAAGATTTTGGTTCTAGACCCACTGCTGCTACTGACTAGATGCTTTACTTTGAACAAGATACCTTGTTTCCTTCTCTACAAAATTAAGAGGAAAAGAATTTATTAAAAAGCATTTATTAATATGTGCTAGGCAGCATGTTAAATGCTGAGGTCACAAAGACAAAAAGCACTTATAGTCTAACAGGGGAGACAACATGTACATGCAAAAATATATGAAGAATAGATATAAAATAAATACAAGTAATTTTGGAATGTAGAACCTGGCATCTGGGATAAACTTTATGGTCACTTCTGGTTCAAATTCCAATAATTCTATGACACATTCTCATTTCTTGGTTCCACTTTCCTTCTCTATAAAATCAGGGAGTTGTATCAGATAATATCAAAGAATTCTTTTTATCTCTCTTAACAAATCCATACCATCAACTGTGAATGGGTTGCCAATTCAAAATCTATTCTAGACTTCATTTGTTGAGCAATACAAACTATATGAGAATTGTCTTATGGAATTTTAATCAGAAGTTATCAAAATCCCACTCCATAGGCATGTCAATAACTTAGAAAGTCTGAACAGTAGAATGACAAGAGTAGAAATAGTCTTCTGAAATCTCTCTCTCTCTTTTTTTTTTTGCTTCGTGGTCTGTTTTGACCCCAGGACTGGCACATCCATATGATCACCAGGTGGGCAGCTGAAGAAGGAAGCTTTACCCAAAAGAAGCCCCTGAGGAACATCCTGAAACTCTATGAACAGAATGTAGAGGAGAATATGTGCAATGTTAATATTTCTACCTCATTTAAGTAACTGTTAATCTGTGTTCCAGGTATTTGCTGAGCCCTTTCCTGGAGGAAAAGATGAAAGGATGCAAATAATGCCTCTCCATACTTCAGGTTGTTAGGGAGACCAAAGAGCTCATAAAAGATATAAAAGCAATCCTCAAAGAGAAAAGAAAAATAGAGAGAGAATGGTAGAGAAGGAAAGACTCGACCTTTGTCTGGATGATCAAGAAGAGAAGAGCTCCTCCAGGGTCAAGTTGAAGGTGAAAGACCTCCTCACGGGAAGTTCTTGCCACTTTTAAAGACAAATTCTTTCATCACTTCATATGCCTTCCTTCCACTTTATGTGAACCAATTACAGCTAAAGTGTTGTCTAGGACTGTGCAGGGTTAGTCTGTTGATTCTGTTTCATCACACACTATCCCACAGGTAGGTCACAGACCTCCCCCACTTAAGGATAAGTGAATGTTATACACTTCTGGTATTTAATTTAAAAATGGGCAGGGGAGAGTTAATCCAATTTTCACATCACCTAGACAGAAAGAAGAGATTGATGAGGAGTTTAGGAATCTGGTTATAAAATTGGCCCAGAGACACATAATAGCGATAAGAGACTTCAATTATCCAGGCATCTACTAGATAACTTTTTTTCTGCCAAAAGCATAACTAATACTTAATTGACATTAAAATAATTTCATCACTCAAAAGTAGCAATAGGCCATCAAGTACCCATTGAGCACCCTGGATTGGGAGGGAGAGGAATGGTGGATCTAGTTAAATCTTAAATACCCTTTTGTCTTCTGAGCTTCTCTTATTGTATGTAGGCTACTCCCAGGTGGTCTAATCTCCTCTTTCCAGAACCTCTGTATAAGCCTATCAGTTGTCCTTTCTTTCCTATACTCCATGTAGTAGATATAAGACCCAAAGTTCTTCAGTGGGATAGAAAAAATTCCCATTCCTGATGCATTTTCCCAGAGACACTGTTCCCAGTTTCACAGCTGGGTGGCTCTGTGTGGTGGGGTATATGTGGTGTCCATAAGAGCATTGTCTGCCTTGTCTTGATTAAAGATGTGGTCTTTTGTGACTGGTTTGGTGGTTCTTCGTTTTTCTAGGCTGACAACTCTTAGAAATTATTTTGAGAAAAATGAGAAGTATCCATACAAATCAAAACAGCAGATGGAAAAATGGTTACTACAGAATAGTAAAATAATAGACTTGAAAGTCTTTAGAACACAATAAAATATTGGTTCTTTCCATTAAATATTTAATGAATTTTAATTAGTGAATTGAATTGAATGTAAATAATTGAATTTTAATAATTGAATTTAAATTAAATTAATCAATCAATTAATTTCTATAGAAAATTCTTAAAAAATCAAATAAATATAAGAGAAGTGGGTTAAAATCTTTCATGGGGAAAAACTTGAAGGTAGAAGTAAGAAAATTAAGAAATAAGCAAAAAAATTTTCTTGCTTATGTCTTCTGTGCACTACTAATATTCTTCTCTGACAGATTTTGTTTTCTTCTCTCCTTTTTTTCCTTATTCCTTCCCTTTCTCTTTTCTTTGTTTCCTTCTTTTGTTCCTATATGAGAATAATCAATGTGTAAATAATTCTACTTCTACTGATCTACTGATACTCAGTATCTTATTTTCTGTCTCCATAATTCTAAGTTTACATGTATCACTATTCTGCCATTCTTCAACTGTTGTGTCATAGATTTAAACCTGGAATGGACCTGAGAAATTATTTGTTCCAATTATTTTAATTTTATAGGTTTATAACAATAATGATAATTCTTTTATATGTTATTATTATTATTCCTGTTGGCTCCCAGAGGAGCATAGGGCCGCAACCATCTCACGCCAACGGACTCTGTTCTGGGCAACTTCCACCAACTGGGCATATCTTTGCCAGGTCTGTTTTGGCGTGGACTCTGATGGAGAGCAATCTTCCAGACTAGGCAATCGTTGGTTTTGTTGGTTTAATGAGGTTGCAGTTTCTGTAGCAAGTGAGATTTTTACGGGGTGAGGTTGCTAGCCTCGCTCCCAACCCTCCTCCTTTTTCAGCCGGGCTTGGGACCGTCCTTGGTGGAGTTAATTCTTTTATATGAGTACATAATAATTATAGATATAGAAACTAAGACCTAGAGAGGTGAAAAGATTTCTTTAAGATTACAAAAGTAGTAAGTAACAAAAATGGGATCTGAAGTCAGTTTCTCTAATGTCAGATCAGCCATCTTTCCTTACACTGTCTCCTGAGTGTAGATAGTTGGGGGGGGGTGGGATTATAAATTGAGCACATATTATATTTTTCTAAAAATAGGCCCTTTGTTCATTTCCATGTTTTGGGAATAAAGTCTTAGCAATGTAACCACTGGGTTGAAAAGTATAATTTTGCAAGTTTTATTATATCTTGCTATTATATTTTGTTATGCTGTTAGAGATGAACTCATGAATTATGCTATCAGAAAATCCCTTAGAGAACAGGGTATGTTTATCCTCGAGAAGACTTAGGGAAGCTATTATCAAGTATTTGGAGGGATGTCCTGAGGAAGATGTGTATAGCATATGCTGAGTGGCAGACCTGAAATGCAGAACTGTGACAAATGAATGGAAGTTATACTACATAAGAAAGACAACTTTAGATCAGAGTTGTTGGTTTTTAAAGTGAAAGGAGCTATTTATTGAGAGAATGAGTTCCCCATCATTAAAAGCATCCAAATTGGAAGCAGGATCTTTATTTGTAGGGAATGTTGTAGATGTACAGATTTCTTGATTCATCTAAGGTTTAAACCAAATGACTTCTGGAGTTTCTTCCAACACTTATTTTTTATGATTCAATGGAAATTATTCTGTTCATTGATTTGATAAGAAGATATAATAATATTTGCTTCACAGATTTAATAGGAAGAAAATATTTTATAAATTGTAAAGTGCTGTATAAATTCAATTTATTATCGTATTTTTTATTCATAGAAATAGTTTGCAATGTGGGAAAGGCTGTTTTGTCCACACATAAGGCTTCTTTTTGCTTTTCTCCTCATCTCCTCCCACTTCCATGTGTTATGACTGGATGTAAAAACATGTCTTGAGCCTGATGCAATAGATTCTCAGAGTTGTATCAGAAAAATAGTCCAGGCTACCTCTAGGAGTTCTTATCATGACACTCACTTGTCCTGGCTGACCACAGTGCCTCTTCACCCCAGTTATCTATGGGTTCCAGGCATTGCTATAACACAAAAATACCCAGGAGGAGAGAGAATACTACTGTTAAGGGTCAAACATAGAATAAGTGATACACCGAGAAACACCTAAATTAAGAAAGCTTTTTGGGAATGATGAGTAATACAGCTACACTCTTCTTAACCAAGGAGCCTCAACAGGGTCCAACTTGCTCTCTGAAAACAACTGATTTTGCTACAAGGTTGTATAATAGCTAGTCTTTTGGCTACAGGCAATGACATACATTCTTCCTCCTCTTTTTAACTTTTTATTATATATTGTCCCTCACCCCCATCTGTCTGTGATGGCGGTACAACACTCTCATCTGCAAGTAGCTTAGTGGTCGATGTTGACCTATCTGTTTATTGCTTTGCAAACATTGAAGATTATATAAAAGTTCTTATTAGCTGATGGAAATCTTTAAGAGCTGAAGACTTATAGGGAGGATATGATAGCTTTCTTCAAGAATTTGAAGACAAATACACACACAGACAAGTGCTTTAGCATATCAAAGAAGAATTACTTTATTTGTCCCTAACCATGGTGCTGACACTAAAGAACTCAAATTATCAAGATTTGCACAAGTTCTTTGGGTCTATGTCCACATAGTGTCAATCAAATAGACTGAAAATAATTATAAGATCATTGTTCTTGGAAATGGAAGGATTCTAAGAGGCTATTTAGCCTAACCCTTTTGTTCTGCAGATAAACCAGACAGGTAGTTAGCAGCAGGACTAAGAATTGAATTTAAGCCTCCTCACTCCAAATCCATTTTCCTATCTCCTGGATCACTCTGCATCTCCAAGAAAATACTTGATTTGTCAGTTGCCTCTTCTGTCAACATGATAGATTTTGTCACTAAATTGATGGGAAAGGATCACTTTTAGTAATAAAGAAAGGCTCAAACTTCTTTCAGAAGCCAGAGAAACATCAAACTATAGGACTAATGATTTTTTAAAATGTAGATCTGTGATTTATGCTTGTTTCTCCTTGTTAGGAAACTTTTCCCATTGACAAAGATAAAAGCCTATTAATTTTTTGTTGTTGTTGCCTTAGAGGGTTGCGTGGGGACATTGAAAGGTAAAATGAATTTCCAATAGCTATATAGCTAGTCTGTATGAGGAACAACTTGTACCTAAGTCTTTCTGACTCTAATTCAGGTTCTCTATCAAATCTGTATCTCACTATCTGGCCTTCCTCCTTCCAGTAAAACTCAGTCTCCTGTTCCTGGGTCCCTGGGTTCTGATAGGTCAGCTTTTATCTTGTGTTGACAGAATGAGATTCTATCATGCCACTTCCTGGCCATTTCTAAACCATGCCATTGCACCCTTTACTCCCCATTCCAAATCTTACTCCCCTATATGTGCTGGTTTCTATTATAATTTAAGTTCCACAAAGGCAGGAATTTTCTTGGTTGCTTGCATTTATAACCCCAGAGCTGAATAAATGCTTATTTAATGCATTCTCATTTTTCATAAAACTTACAATTTGATACAAAAAGTTAACCTCATTAACATCAAAACAAAAAGTTAATATCATTAACCATACTGCAAATAATCTCTGCAAATCTCTAATGTAGAGATCAGTTTCATGTGTTATAAAGAACATTATATTTGGAGTTATAAGTCCTGGGGCAACACACACACACACACACAAACACACACATGAACACATGCACAAATACTGAAGAAAACAACTCATTAAAGAGTAGGATTAGCTAAATGGAAAAAGAAACACAAAAAATCAAGGAAGACAATAAATCCCTGAAAATTATAATGGGGCAGATAGAAGGGAATAAAACCACAAGACAGAAAGAAATAATAAAACAAAATCATAAAAGTGAAAAAAATAGAAGAAAATCTAAAATACCTCTTTAATAGTCCTGAGGCTGAGCCGCAATCTTAAAGCCTAATTGCCATTTGTCTTGCAAAAACTTAGACTTTGAGAGGTCATATAATAAGGTAATAGCAGAGCTGGCTGGATGATATGCAATGAGGGGAGGAAAAGATTAAAATCTTGGTGAATGAACTTATTTTTCCCCAGTCAATCATAAGTCAAGGTTCTCAGCAGAGAGAGTGGATGGAAGAGTCATCTTAGATTTGAGAAAAGATGAAAAGATATGGAAGAGCTGCTTCATTGAGAGAAATATTGATTTGCTTAGGGAGGTATAAAGGTATTGTCATATTATAGTTGAGATTATGTGACAAATTTTTAGTGGATACGATTAGAAAAGTTGTATGATTCCCTTCACCTTCGCTCAGTAGCATGTGAATAAGAATAAAAGCAGAAGATAATGAGAGCAATCTAAAACTGAGGTTTGGCAGTACAAGGCTTATATCAGTGTTATGATAAGGGAGCAAGGGAGTCAACCAAAGAAGATTGTGTAGCATTGAGCTGGTTAACCATGGAGTCAAGATGGGGAAGGAAAGGGAGTATAGCTAATTCATTTAAGTGAGGGATTGAAGGTAGGTCACAGTGTGGATGAAGAATAATATTTATCTTTGGAAGGAAGAAGGAGAGGTGGAATGACAATCATCTATGATCAGATAAGAGAATTTTAGAGTTCAGGCACCAGTGACTGGCACATAGTAGGTGCTTAATAAATATTTATTGATTGATTTAAAATTATCTATTTGTGGATGATGGCAAGATTAAGAGCAAAATCATCTTTGTGTATAGCTGAGGTATGTTCATGTGAAATGAGTAAAGTGAGTAACTGAAGTTAGTGTGTCTGAAGAAGGATTAATATATCTCCTAGTATGAAGTCAGAAGTTAGGGAGGAGAAAAAGTCTGTGAGTTAGATGCTAAATTCATTGAGGAAAGAAGAAATGTCCTGAAGTTTGGTAAACAACAGTTATCGGAAATTTGATTGGGTGGTAGATATGGATTAAATGAAACTGAAAGGCAGAGAGATTCCTGAGTGACAGTTACAGAGGGAAAGCCTGGAAGTAGTACTGGAGAGAAAAGAATACTCCAACTCCCTCACATTGATTGGTGAATTAGAGGGGAATGAATGCAAGTATATCAAGAGAGAGAAGATGGAAGGAATGTGAAAGGACAAGAATAAAAATGAAAGCACGTTACCCATGAAGCAAACATTCCAGAAAGTGCAGTGAAGACAATGGGTAGGGAACTGGGTGGGTTGAGGTGATTGGGAACAACTGATTAGACACTATGACCCAGGGTTTGATTGATGACAGCTGAGGGTTCAGAATCACTGAGATAGGAAGGGTATAACCAGGAGAGAATTTGTTCATAATTGAATAATGGATCTAGATTGGTTATCAACATTCCCTGAAGGTTAAGTCTCTTAAGTCATATCAAGACCTTAGACAGTTCAGGTGAGGGGACAAGTTGGGGAACCTGAAGCAATGGTGTTTCTCCCTCTTCATCTGAAAGGCAAGAGATAAAACAAGAAATGTGATGGAATGATGTTTCTCCTCTTCCCTGGAGGGGAGAAGACTAGTGCTTAGTGGAAGTGTTTCTTTTCTTCCTGTGGAAGACTGAAGAATGGGTCAGAGACCTGGCAACATGAAATGCTATTTTTAATGGGAAAATTACTTTGGTTCTCTGAGCCTCTGTTTCTGCTGGAAGCCTGTCAGCAGCTCCAGAGGGTCTGGGAAGGTGTACGGTTTAGGTGAAAAAGAAGAGAGAGTCAGAACACAGTGGAGTGCGGAAGTTATTCTGAGCACTTCCTGTGAATTTTTATTTTTTTTTTATACCTTTCTCTCAGAGTTACACAGATGCTGGGAAAATTTACATTTCAAAATCAAAACACAGAAGGACTCAAAATTACATAAGAATTGGCATGCAGAACGTATTTTCTATATGGATTACACTTAGTCTAAACAACATCCAAGTTTACCAAGACCTTATCTAAGTTTTATTTTAATAAAAAAACTTTCACATAATTCAAAAGATGGGTTAAAGTGTGAGAAAGTAGTGAAGCAAAAAAGTATCTTGATTTGCCATGCTATGTCCTTTAAACTCTTGAGACACAGAGAGAGAAAGATTAAAGCAGCTTCTGCTATTTTACTGAGGGTATGAACCATTAACTCATTAAATGTTGGTTTATTTATAGGGTAATTAGGAGATTTCTGTGAGGCTTGGGGCTATTCTAAGATATAGATTGTAATAATTTCAATAATAAAAAGTGTTGGTCAGAAGGGAGTCACACAGAGGGATTTGATTGGGTTTTCCATTCTTCCTGTGGCCTGTTTTTCAAGTTATAGGATCCAAGGAATGACTTTGTCATCTGCATGGATTCAATGGGCCCTTGTCCCCTCTGTGGCCCTTGACAAGTTTCCCCATTTATAATATAAAAACCATAGACCTCCTGACTACCTCAGACGGCTGTTGTGGGGATCATATGAGGTTATGAATAAAATAGTATAAAAATCATAAAGAACCTGAAGAATAAATCTGAATTCAAGTGCAGCATTAGATACTAGCTTGGGAATCCTGGACATGTCAGTTAACTTCTGTTGGTTTCATTTTCCTAAGCTGTATAATTGGGAAAATAATAGAACCTATTTTTCAGGGTTGTGTGGGACTTTAACAACAACACCCAACAATTACCAAGTGTTTAGAATAGTACTTGGCAAAATGATAGGTATTATCCATCTCTGCTAGGTTAGGCTATAAATTTGAATAGACTTAGAGCCTGAGACCTACAGATGCAAAGTGTTTTGGCTAAAGTCACATACCTAGGTAATGGCCATGGTTCTTTCACATCACCTCAATTGTAAATTTTTCTTCATGTTCTCAAACATTGTGGCAGGGAGGGTAGAGCAATATAATCACATTGACGTCCCACCACTTTCCTACTCAATGACTTTGTGACCTTGGGCAAGTCACCTAAACTTTCTACCATACTTCTTCCTTTTGTCTATATGAGGAAAGGGGAGATTGATGGGACATCTTAAAGAAAAAAAGAGTAAGTTTTTAAGGTCTAGTGGGACTTGAGAGCCAAGGATAGATGTCAAAGGTTTTATTTCTATGAGATTCCTTTTTTTTGTTAAAATATTTTCCAGATTATATGCTGATAGAATTTTTAATAATCATTTTCTGACACTTTGTAATCCATATTCTTCCTCCCTTTTTCACCCCTCCTCACTCCCCAAGATGGCATACTATACATATTTCCATATTTACCATGTTATTAAATAAGACATATATCAGTTATACCAGAGAAAAATTCATGGAGAAAATGAAGTGAAAAATGCTATGTTTTGATCTGTATTCATACTCTGTCATTTCCTTTTATGGCAGTAGATAGCCTTTTTCATCATGAGTACTTTGTAACTGTCCTGGATCCTTGCATTGTTGATAGTAGCTAAGTCATTCACAGTTGATCATTGTACATTATTGTTGTTATTATATATATATAAAATGTTATATACAACATTCTCCTGGTTCTGCTCACTTCACTTTGCATCATTTCATATAAATCTTTTTCAGGATTTTTCATGATTGTCTTGTTCATAATTTCTCATGGCATAATAGTATTTCATTACAGTAATATACCACAACTTGTTCTACCATTCCCTAACTGATGGATAACCCTTTAAAGGGGGTTAAAAAAGAGCTGCTATAAATATTTTTTGTAAAAGTAGGTTCTTTCTCCCTATCTTTCATCTCTTCGGGATAAAAACCTTAGGAGTGGTACTGATGGGTCAAAGGATCTACACAGTTTGATAGCCCTTTGGGAATTGTTCAAGATTGCTCTCCAGCATGATTGTAACAGTTCACAGTTCCACCAACCATCACTAGATATTCCTTGAAGTTTTTTTTTTTTTAATGCACCTGCAGGCCTTCTTTTGTAATTCTTGAGAATGCAGAAAAATCTTCCATGATACCGTGTGACTTCCCTCTAGCAACTGGCCCCTGAAATTGTGGTTTTCCTATGCTAAACCTTTTGAAGTTATGTCCTGTAGATGTACTTTCCCCCTATTAATTCCCCCTGTTTAATCACTCATCTGTCCTATGCTAGGTTAGGGACATGGGGGAAAAAACAAAAACAAAAACAAAGAAAGAAAAGTGAGAGTCAGCCTCTATTCCAATCCTCACCATTATCTCCTAACTGCATGATTTTGGGTAAATCTCTACACTTTTCTGGGTCTATTTCCTCCTTATGAATTTGAAATTATAATTCCTCCAAAGCCAGGAAAGTCAGTAGTGAGAGTGATCAGATGAGTGGAGGAGTGAGAGCATTTCAGATATGGGGCATGGATAGAGAGACAGAATGTCTGGAAGGCAGAGATGTGTTCCAGACAAAACAAACATTCTTGTTTGTGGAACATCCAGGAAACTTGTGCTGCTGGATTGAAGAAGTGTGTTGAAGAATAAGATGTAAGAAAACTGGAAAGGAAGGAGGGAACCAGGTTATGAATGCCAAACAGAACATTTTGTATTTGTCCTGGAGACAATAGGGAACCACTGGAGTTTGTTGAGTTGGGGTGGTGGGTGGTGTTGGAGGTGCGTGTGTGGGGTTACCACATGATTGGACTTGTATTTTTGGAAAATCACATTAATGACTGAATGGAGTACGGATTGGAGTGGGGAGACCTGAGGCAAGAGTGTGTCAGGAGTGAGAGTGAGCAGATGAGTGGAGGAGGGAGAGCATTTCATATGGGGGATGGATAGAGAGACAGAATGTCTGGAAGGCAGAGATGTGCTCCAGACAAAACAAACAGTCTTATTTGTGGAACATCCAGGAAACTTGTGCTACTGGATTGAAGAAGTGTGTTGAAGAATAAGATGTAAGAAAACTGGAAAGAAAGGAGGGAACCAGGTTATGAATGCCAAACAGAACATTTTATATTTGTCCTGGAGACAATAGGGAACCACTAGAGTTTGTTGAGTTGGGGTGGTGGGTGGTGGTGGAGGTGTGTGTGTGTGTGTGTGTGTGTGTGTGTGTGTTGCCACATGACTGGACTTGTATTTTTGGAAAATCACATTAATGACTGAATAGAGTATGGATTGGAGTGGAGAGACCTGAGGCAAGAAGACTCAGCAACAAGTTATTGCAGTAATCAAGGCATGAAATGATGAGGGTCTGCACTAGGGTGATGGTGATGCCATAGGAGAGAAGGAGGCAAATTGAGAGATGTGATGAAGGTAAAATTGACTAGCTTTGCCAATAGTTTGGATATAGGGAATGAAAGAGAGAGAGAGAGAGAGAGAGAGAGAGAGAGAGAGAGAGAGAGAGAGAGAGACTGTAGGGGATCCAAGAAGACTCCTAGGTTATGATCCTGAGCGACTGGGAGAGTGGAATTGCCTTCTATAATAATAAGGAAGGTAGGAGGAATTAAGGGGAAAGATAATGAGTTTTGTTTTGGGCATACTGAGTTTAAGATGCCTCCTGGATATCCAGTTTGAGTTGTCTGAAACACAATTGAAAATGTGAGATTGGAGATCAGAAGAGAGAATGGAGCAGGAAAGGTAGATTTGAGAATCTTCAGCATAGGTAATTAAATCCATGGGAATGAATTAGTATAAAGCAGTGATGGGCAAACTACAGCCCGTGGGCCAGATGTGGCCCCCTGACATATTCTCTCTGGGCCCACGATATTAATGCTAATCTGAAGCATACAATGAGTAGGATACAATACAATGAAACTTGGAACGAGTTGCCTTAGAAACAGACTGACCCATGAGCATTTCCTTTTCTTTGGTGCCCTCTTTAAAAAGTTTACCCATCACTGGTATAGAGGGAAAAGAGAATAGGACTCAGAGCAGAGCCCTGATAAGGAGACTTATGGTTAGAGGTATGATCTGGATGAGAATCTTGAAAAGGAGCAGAACAGTTCAATAAGTAGGAAGAAAACTAGGACAGAGTTGTGTCTCGAAAAGCTAAAGAGGAGCTTGTTATATGCATTATGATTGGTATTTGAGATATAGAGAGAAGGAGATATTCCCTCTTCCCTCTTTTCAAGGAATGTTTATCTACTGGATTTGGGGGTGGATATTGGGTAAATACATATATATATATATATATATATATATATATATATGGTAAACTGAAGCAGTAGACAGCATGTGCAACAAAGAGATTAGGAAGACTTCATGATAGAAGTCACATAAGAGATGAGTCTTGAAAAAAGAGAAAATTTGGAGAGCTTAAGATATGGAAGGAGTCCATAATAGTAATTGAGCAAATGCAGAGTTGAAAAAAAGGATGTCAACTTTTGGTTGAGCCAGTTTGTTTGGAGTAGAGAGTATTAAATGGGAGTATTGTGAAATTAAGTTTGAAATGGAGAGAAAAGCTAGGGGACTCTGAATAAAGAGAGGGGCCTGGAGACAGGAGGTCCAGATATTTCTTAGTTGTGTGACCCTGGACAAGTTATTTAACCTCAGTTGCCTAACCCCTACTGCTCTTCTACCTTAGAAACAATACTTAGTATCAATTTAAAGACAAAAAGAAAGAATTAAAAAAATTGAAAGGGAGTTGGGAGTCAGATTGTGTAATGAGTTTAAGAGTATGTACTTTATTTTATAGGAAGTAGGGATTTAGTGAAGGCTTTTGAGCTGGGGAGTTACAATGAGGACCATGTCTTAGGAAAGTTGCTTTGATAGCTACGGGGAAGATGAATTGATGAGAAGAGCAACTGGAAGCAAGGAGTCCAATTAAGAGACTACTATAATAGTTTAAGTGAGAGGTGATGAAGGACTGAGCTAGGGTAGTGACCATGTGACTGATGAAAGATGCTCTTGAGTTAGAATTGAGAGAATGTGGTAAGTTATTGGATATGGAGGGGGTAAAGAAAAGGGAAGTCAAAGATGACTCTGAACTTGAGTGACTGGATTCGTGATGGTGTCTTTAACTGAATGGAAATCTGGAGCAGGGACATGTTTAAGAACAAGGCTCTTATTTTTTTGTCACGTTGAGTTGGAGAAGCCAGTGGGATATCCAGGTAGACATGTGCAGCAGGCAGTTAGCTATGCATGCCTGGAGTTTGATGGAAAGATTAAGATTAGCATAGACAGGAGAGAATTTTAGCCAGAGCCTTGTGGGACACTTAGGCTTAAGCTTAGCAGGAAGATGATAGATAATGAATTAGAAAAACAGATTGAAAAGGACTGCTCAGATGGGTAAGAGGAGCATCAGGAGAGAGTATGCATCAGGGGTTAGAGAGCTCCTCATTACTTGATACCTTCAAGCAGAAACTGGTGAATCATTTGTTGGAGATTTTATAGAAGGGGATATTTTAAATAAAAATTGTAAAAGGTGTTCTCTGGTCTCCCTCTCTAATATTCTGTGGTCCGGAAAATTATGGCCTCTCCCCCCATTTTGCTGAGAGTCAGGCTTCCTTCTCTGCATTGCAAAGGCTAGATCTGGGCTACCTTAGAGGTGCGTAGGCTATCAGAGCTAAACTGTACTGTCTATTAGCTTGTTGACTATATCGTAAAGAGGGCAGAGTAGCTCCATGACAGCTATCATCCATCATGGATAGTTAGCGGCTAGAAGAGAAGGTTACGAAAGGAAACCCATCAACTCTAGGATAGCACTCATCATTTAAATGTTTAGGTCTTGAGCAGGGACACGGGTATATTGTTTAGCTTGAGGAAGCAGTTGAAAATCCTAGAAAAGGACATACAGCACAAATTAGCCCTGTTGGGAAGTAGTTCATTGTCTAAGGTTTCATTGGCCATTCCATAGAAGTCTTTGAACTTGCTCTGGCTACACACATACACACACCTATTATACACATGTGTGTATGCTTATGTGGATAGATAGATAAATGAATGTGTTTCAATATAATTGATTTCTTTTTTATCCTATGCATTTATTTTATGGATTTAAAAACCTTCTGAGAAGTCCATAGACTTCATCATTCTTGCAAAGAAGTCCATCCCATAAAATCATAATAAGAACCCCTATTGTAGAAACATGGAATATATAAGAAAGTGCACTAGGTTTAGGGTCAGAAAATTTTGCACTGGCAATTATTACCAGTGTGCCCTGTTAGAGTTTAGGAAATTCACTTATTTTCTCTGAACCTCAGTTTCTATTGCCTGGTAGTGGGTGTCCAATCCCTCTGTCTTTGGCTTTAGGGTTTTCTCTTTTTCTTTTTTACTAAAATTTGCTGATCTTTAAACTTCCAGTTAAAATGTTGAATTCACTGACCTCCAGGAGCTTGGCTTTCTGGGTTCAGAAATGAGAGGTAGGATAGGTCAGTGAAATGATCACTTTAATTGCTCTTTCTTTTCTCACTATCTCCATTTCTTGGTATCAGATTCTAGCAATTGCTCCTTCTATTCATTCTTTTCCTGCCAAAGAATATTCTAAGTTACAAAAGTTTTTAGGGTTTATAAAGTCAAAGACTGATCTGCAGAAATATCATAGAGAGAATTTGAGGTAATCCAGAAGTAGTGGTGTGTTGATAAATGTTTAACAACTGGATCTCAAGCATGTATTCATGGCATACTTTTAATCTGCATTATTAAATTTTTCTCCATCACATTCTTAAGCCTAGAAATCAAAATCAACAAAGCAATAAATTAAATCCTGATATATTGGGTTTGCCAGTTTCTGAGATGTTCACATCAAATGTTCACACACTAAATGCTCATGTTAAAATTTTTTTAAAACTGACTTTTGAGAGCATATATCTGTCAGAGAGCATGCAATAGAATTCTCCCCTAAAGTTGCCCTGGTCAAGCCTATGCTCATCAGGATTCAGAGAATCAGAAGAGACTTCAGAAATTATTGATTCATATCTGAATAGGAATCTCTACAACATGCCCGTCAAGTGATTGTTCAGGTTTTTCTTAAAGACACCACTCATGGGAAATTCATGACCTCCCAAGGCAGCTTATTTTGTTTTACCTTGGAGCAGTTCCATTATGAGGAGTAACATAGAGTAGGACCCCTGTATCTGCCAGGGCTACATTCCAAGACCCACTGTGGATGGCTGAAATTGTGGATATAAGGAAAGACCTGCTGACCCTATATATATA
>NC_058130.1:685340422-685400705 GCF_016433145.1 Gracilinanus agilis
TATATATATATATATATATATATATATATATATATACACCTTGAGGTCTTTATCTAGCCTTTGAATCATTGGGTTTGAAGAGCTTAATGATTTCCTTGCATGATTCAAAATTGTTTTCTATGTCTAAACCAATTCACAGCTTCACTGATAGTGTCCCTCTAAGAATGATCATTTTGATATTTTATTTTTTTTACTCATTTTTTCCAGTTTGCTGGTTTGATATTAAATAAAACCTGAACTCTTTCAAATTTTGTTTATTTTATCACTAATAATTTAGAGCATGTATTTGCATTGTTTCTGATAGTTTGTAGTTCTTCTCAACATGATGTTAATATCATTTGACAAGTTTTCTTGTAGATAATGAACTTAGTCATTATACATTTGAATTGACTTGCTGTATTTCTTGGATAGAAAAATTTTATAGTCATATTTAATGCAAAGCTCCCTTAACTCCCTGACAATTCTGTATGCATTGATTTGCTTGTGTCAAAGCCTTTACATTTTCCATAATTTTAATCGTCTATTTTGTCTTTGATGATTTCTCCCATACTTTCTTTGGTGAAAAATTCTCCCCTTCCCATGCTCAGTCATCATGGTGAAAGATACCCCATACTCTTTTCCTAAATAGTATTTATTTTTGAAATTATGCATTAATTAAATATATAGTTAAATAAAAAAAATTAACGTTCTGACCTTTTATAAAGAGTTGACCATTTATTTGGATTTAACTGTGGAATGAATATAAAAGTGGAGTATAAAGTATAAGTTGCTGGCCTAAACCTAATTTCTGCCAAACTCCTTTCTATTTGTCCCAAGATTTCTTATCAAATAGGGGTCCTTACCCTAAGATTTTAAATTTTTGAGTTTATCCATAACTAGGTCACCATTTTCTATTGCTTCTAGATCTTGACTATTCAGTTTATTCCATTGATCTATTTTTAAATTACTATCAAATAATGTTAATGATTACTGCTTTATGATGTGGTTTGAAGTCTGGTATTCCATGGCCCTCTCTGTAGAGTTATTGTTCTTTGACCAATAAAATGAGGATCAGATTTCCATTATTCAACTGGTGTGCTCTGGTTTGATCTTGGATAGAAAATACTGACTGTAGTTCTACTCAACATTTACTTCTCCCTTGCAATACTCAATTTTTCAGGCTATCACATTCTTTGTCTTTTCTCTTTAACCAGTCTTATCTTGAAGTCCATTTTGCTTTTCTTCTTTAGTCCCATCATTCCTGTCAACCAGAGGGTGTGCTGATAAATGTCTAACAAATGGTTTTTCTGGGGGGAAGGGGAATGTACAAAAGTCAGACTTCTGTTTAATATACATCATTAATAGTTTAGCCATCATGTTCCTAAGTAACAATGAACAAAACAACAAGTCAAGTTTTGATTTGTAGTGTTTGCCTGTTTCTAAGGTGTATTTTCAGTGCTTACACTGAAAATTAAATAATTACTTCTTATGAACTGGTTTAAGCTGGCACTGGCACTTCCCTATTTTCTTTGTATCAATATCTTAAACATAGTCCATTTTAAACATTGTTTCTGTGGCACTGTCTCATGTAATATTGTTTCACTTGACATGTTTTTTTTTTTGAACCAACTTCAAAGATTATATATGTTATAACGTGTATAACAGTACCAATAATATTGCTATTTTCAGGAAACAAAATTAACCCTTTTGTCAGAGGCATTGCCAGAATACCTTAGACATGCAAAGCATTTATATAGAAAGAACTTTTATACAGACCCTAAAGGAAAAGCTGGGAACAATGGGCAAAAATTACATGGAGATGATTTTGCCTTTAAATAAGGAAGAATATCCTACATTCCCTAAAAACTGGATATATCTAAAAACAAAGGTTTGCTTTAACTATATTGCTCAATTCAAGTCATAAAATCCCCAAATTAGAAGTGATATATGAATCTAACTTGTCTGACTTTCATCTGAATAGGAAGCCTTTCTACATTTTTATTTGATGAATGATCATCCAGCATTTGTTTAGAGACCCACACTGAGAAGACCCTACAATCTCCTGAGGTAGTCCACCTCATTTTTAGATGCTTTTCATTGTCAAACGATTCTTTTTTATTTTAAACCTAAATTTGCTTCTTCCCAACTTCTACCCATTGTTGATAGTTCTGGCCTCTGGGACCAAGAAGAACATGTCTAATCACTCTTCCACATGACAACTTTCCAAATTTTTGGAATCAGCTGCCATATGTTTTCTCCAGCCTCCCTTTTTTCCCCTCAAGGCTAAACACCTCCATTTCCTTCAATCAGCATTTATAGGGCAGAGACTCAAGGCCTTTTGTCATCAGGGTTGCTTGGCTTTTGATGCTCTTTATTTTATCAATATACCTCTCAAAATATGGCACTTGGAATGAAGACAAAATTCCAAACACGATTGGTCTTAGGCAGAGGAATATGGGAATTTCACCTCTCCAGTCCTGGTCTCTTTTAACACAACCTAAGGTTACTTTAGTTTTCTTGGATGTCACACCACAATGTTGTCTCAGATTGAATTTATAATCTATTTCTCCTCTCATCTCTTTTTCTGATGAACTATTCTCTTGGGTGTATGGGGTATTTGGGAAGACTAGTAGCTCTGGTTTGAGGGCTTGATGAGCTCTTTTCAGGGTTGCTTTTTTCTTTAGATATCCACCTGCAACCTAACTCTTACCTGTGGTTTCAAGAAGCTATAGCATGCACAATGGTCTACAACTCAGGAACCCATCTTGGCAGGTGGACAAAAACAGATTGAGGAGATAAGACAGACCTCAAACCCTTCACTGTGTTAGAAGAGTATCTATCCTAGGTATATAAAGATATCTCCTGGTGGAAGGTATAGATGAGAACAATTTATTCCAATGGCCATGAACAGGGTGGAAGCAGGTACTATAGAACTCTTAGAGCTTGATTAGACATCAAAGACACCAAGGTAAATAACTGTATCCTGACCCATCACTAATCCTCTTAACTTTTGTCCTGCCACTGGATTTTGATGACTCTGAAAGACAGAGTGATACCAATGACTGCAACTCTGCCTCAATTAAATCCAATTTATGCATGAGTCAAAAGACATCACCAGTACTCTTCAAGTGCAAAAGACAACAACCAAACAAACAAACAGACAAACATATAAATGTGCCCCTGGCAGCTTGTTCTCTTGCAGTCAATTTTTTGAAGTGTTTTGTTCTTTACATTTATAGCTATTCAATTTCACCTTATTAGTTTAAGCCCAATGTTCTAGCTTGTCAATGTGTTTTTGATAAACAGTTGTGTTAAGATTTATTCTTTAAAATTATGAATCTACTTACTGTAAGCAAATTAGCAGGTTGGTATTAAACTCTCTGGAGGCAGACAGGCTTAGTATAAGAAAGGTAGCATTATTACATGGTGGAAAGAGTACTTCACTTGGAGTTAAGAGAAACCTAATTTTGAATCCTTTCTTTTATGTTTGCTAGCTACAGGACAGTGGATGAATCAATTAATCTGTCTGAGCCTCGGATCACTTATCAGTGATATGGGGATAAAAATATCTGTAGCAACTGTTTCACAGTGTTGTGAAGATTAGTAAATATAGCATGGAATGATCATAGAGTTAAAGCAGGGCAAAAACATAGAAAATCAAAGCTGGAAGAGACATTGGGAACATAAGAGCATGAGGTTTGGAAGATACTTTAGGACACAGAATGCTGGAACTAGAAAGAACGTTTGTTGTTATTTAGTTGTTTTTCATTGCATCTGACTCTTTGTGGCCCTTTTTGGGGTTTTCTTCGCAAAGATACTGGAGCAGTTTGTCATTTCTTTCTTAAACTCATTTTAAATCTGAGGACACTGAGACAAACAGGGGCAAGTAACTTACTTAGGATCACATAGCTAGTAAGTGTTTGAGGCCAGATTTGAATTCAAATCTTCCTGACTCCAGTCTAGCATTTTATCTACTGAGCCACCCTGCTCCCCATAAGGAACCTTAAAATATTGAATAGAATCAGAAGGCTCTACAGAGATGACAAAGTCCAGAGCCTTCATCTGACAAAGAAGAAATGGAGAACCAGAGAGAGAAAGTTGTTTTCCCAGCATCACACAGTATACTAAATAACAGAGCCAAGATTGGAACTCAATTCTGCAAGCTCTAAATCCAGGACTCCTACTATGCAACAATTGGAACTCTCAGCTTGAAAGAGAGATGATCAAAATAATTTTTTTAAAAATAATTGGAAAGACAGCTAGGTAGTGCACACTTTAGAGGACTAGGCCTACAACTGAGAGGATGTGGATTCAAATCTTATTTCAAACAATTCCTTGCTATTGTGGATTTTAAAATTAATATTCAAAAACTCCAAAGTATAATATTTATAAAGGTTCATTAATATTTAACTAGAGAGCTAGATAATACAGGAAACATTTTCCACTCACCTCATGTGGAAGAGAGAGCTTGAGCTACAAGGACCAGTCAGTACTCAATTCACATGGAAGAGAGAGAAAGGGGTGTTATCCCAAACTTATATACAATCACGCAAAGGACACATGGAAACAGAAAGGAAAAGGAATTCTGGGTAATACAGAAAGGAATCCTGGTCAATGCAGGTCCAGAGGTTCAAGATTTTCCAACTATACATTCCTCTCTGTGATCCTTTGGGAGACCAGTCTCTCCAGTGGATCATGGAAACATAATCAAATTAAAACTTACAATAATTTTGGGAAAAAAGAGGAAATAAAAGGGAGAAAGAACAAGACCAATGTTAGGTGCACTGACAAAAAGCCGATTGGGAGGCAGTCCTCTTTTTGGTATAAGAGTATCCATTCAAAATAAATGCATTCAACCCCTCAAAGTTCAAATTTGCCATATCTCTAAGTTCACTCTGGATCTTCTGGTTCAGCATGTGGTCTCTGCAGGCATCTTCATGGTGCCTTCTGGATTCTGGGAGGTAGTCTTCTTTTCCAAATTAGGGTCAAATTCAAATAAAAATTCACAGCAATAACAGAGTCCCCCCTGAGGAGAATAATAACACATTTCCCCCTGAGGATGATATAGGGATACACATAGGAATCACACAGGGATACCTAGTCAAGCCATAAGATATATGAATCAATTATCAAAAACATCAAAGAATCCAAAGAAATTTAAAAAAAAACCTCTGAGGGAAATATAGAATGTCAAAAATGTGGAAAAAATTCTAGGAAAAGGGAAAAAATTCACAAATCACAAGAAGTTCTTATAGCGATCCATGTCCCATAAACTTTGCAATGACAATCGCTCACTAACCCAATTTAGCAGCCTGGACTACAGTAAGTTGTCACATTATGAAAGCAAATAGAAAAAGAGACTAGATCTCAAAACAAATGGGAAATAGCATTTCCTGGTTTGAGCCTTTTCTTCACTTTTCAGGATAATGGAGCTAGCACAATTGATATCGTGTACTTGATATAGATAGAGTGTGGTACAAGGAAGTCCTGCATCTTGATATATGTTAAGTGCCGCAACCTCAAGTCTCATATATGAACAAGTCTTTTGTGCTTTTTTGCACAGAATGTCATAAATCCCTGTAGGATTAGTTTGGTTTCTTTTACCTTTTTTTGCTTGTTTGGCATTTTACAAGTCAACTTCTGTGCTCCTTTGTGGTCCATTTATCCTTGGATTAGACATATTCATTGAGCAAAAGTCTCATAATATTTAAATAACTAGTGGCAGGAAGAATGTGTGTGAATGTTTAAAATGTAATTTGTTTTCCTTTCTGTTCAAAAATTTTTTGAAAAAATGAAATCCCCATTCCTCTCCTATACTTTTACCTTATCCCATCTTAGTTTTAGCTTATTTAGTTGTAGCATAGTTTAGGAGATAGCAACCTTTTATTATTTTGCAAACTTAGTTAGGGATAAGAGCTTAGTAAGAATTTAGCTTAGTATAAGAGTAGTAATCTCTTAGACTTTAGTAACTATTAAAATGGTGCTAGTTGCACATTTTGAAAAGAAAAGGGGCATTTGTAGTATACAGAATTGGGGGTTATAGTTTTTTCAAGCTTTGGCTGAGTTCCAAAAAGCTGTTAGAGGTTTTAGAATCTTGAGGAGGGGCAGTTGACTGGATCTTCCGTGAAGGGAGGAAGTCAATGAGCGAGCTCTTAGATTATCTAGCTTCAATATTGAAATTTAGCCTAGCATTTATATATTTACTTAAGAAATTATTATTTTAGGTAGACTCCTTATATCTTCCTTTCCCAATACCACCCTGCCTTCCCTCCCTTACCTTAGTGGCTGTGGAGTTTATAAGGAGAGAAATTAGAGAGGAGTTAAATCTGTGAAGAGTTATCTAATTGACAGCATTATTTATAATTTAATCAAATCACCTTTATTCCCTTTAGATAGATTTTGTAAGACTGAGCAAGGCAGGTCCATATTCAGATTCCATCTTTACTTCCCTTCCCCCACCTGAGGTTCCTGAGATAACTGATAGGGCTTTCCTTTAATCCACCTTCCTAACCAACATCCTTCAAACAATTAAACCCTTTGTGTTTCAATAGTTCTATTTAGTGTATTTTGTCTTTTAGTTATCAAGAGGGAGAAGAGGGAAAGAGACAACATACTCTGAGCTCAGAGGGTAGCTGGGCATCCATCTTGAAGGAAGGTGTTACTTCAAAATAGGTCCCTTCCTGTGAAATTAACTAAAGCCTGTTTGTTAATTTCAGTCTAGTCTATTACCCTCAGCTTGTGTTTGAGTCTAAGTCCCAGACTGTAAGCCTGCTGTGTTAGCCTGTTTAATTTAACTTCTTTCTCCCAAGAAGATCTCTGTTTCCCTTCTGTGTTATACTCCTGACTTCAGTCCTATTATACCTTAAATCTCCTTCAATCCCAGCCTACCTATATCCTAATTTATCCACTTACCAAGTCTCCAACATCCTCCTTTCAATTCCCTTATCCCAAACACCTTTCCTCAAATTACCCCATAACACAGGTTGCCATAGTCCAAAGCTTTTTGGGTACACATTTATATGCTAGGCAAATGGACATCTTATGTTATTCTAAGGCAAAACTCAAAACAGTCAAAATCTTTTTAATACTGGCAACATGGACTTCAAATGTAAAAAAAATGAGAGAAAAACAAATACTATATGGCACATGTAGGAAGAAAAAAACAAAAATATTAAAATTGTGTAGTTTCACAATCACAGAGGTAAAGTACAGAGGCTAATTTCCAAAAAATAAGATTTATTTCCTCTTTAACTTGTCATGATTCACAGTGTGAGTGCAGATGAGATAGATAAAGCAATGTGAGTGCAAATGAGGTAGATAAAACAATGATACATTCAAGAAAATACAAAAAGAATCACAAAAGGCACAAAATGTTATAAAAGGTACAGCAAGTCAATATAGGTCACTAATATAGATATTCTGTTGTGAGGTAGTTTATGTGTTGTTGAAGTTCAAGTATTAACCAAATAAAAGTGCAACAAAATAGTCAAATCCAGCAATAGGGAAGTCTTATCACAATCAGTAGTCAAATACAATCAGTAGTCAAATATAATAAGTACAGGCAATTATTCATTATTAATAGAGAGTATTTGTTTTACATGACTACAATGAATCCATGAGTCCCTCTCCCCAATTTTAATGGCTGTTGGTGTAGTCAATAGGATCTGGAACAGTCTGTCATAAGCAGGTTCAGTTGACCCAGTACATTTGAAATTTTTTATGTATACCCTATCACTTGGGTTTAAATCATGAAGCGAGAAGTCTAAGGAGCCTGTTTGATCAGCAGCTCCAGAGTTGTGGAGTTCTCACAATTTTGTTTGTAATTGTCTAATATAAGTGGCAATGGTTGTATCTCTTCCTAGAAATGAAGTATAGGCAGGGGTAAATTGTTGTGCCTGAATAGGTGGATGTCCAAATAGCATCTCAAATGTTGAGATATATAAATCATCTCTGGGTCTGCTTCTGAGATAAAATAGGGCCAGAGGTAGAATTTCAGGCCATTTCAAATGAGTCTCTGTGCACAATTTGCCAATCATAGTTTTAAGTTCTTTATTCATTCTTTTAACTTGGCCAGAGGTCTGGGGATGATATGGTTTATGAAATTTAGGAGTTATCCCCAAACATGAATAAATTTGTGATAAGACCGAATCAGTAAAATGAGTTTCTTTTTCTGAATCAATACCTGCTGGCAGGCCAAAACGAGAACTAATTTCTTTCAAAAGGACTGTGGCAACAAAAGTCACTGCGGCCTGAGCAGTAGAAAATGCTTTAGGCCACCTGGTCAGCTGATTGACTAGGACCAGATAAAATTTATACTGTCTAGCTCTGGGCACAGAGATAAAATCAATTTGTAAATGCTCAAATGGTATATAAGTGAGAGGCAACCACCAAAGGCTTTTCCTTGAAAGGTGTGTTGATGATAGGCCTGGCAGGTAGGACAAGCTGTACATATTTTGGAAGCAATTATAATTATTCCAAGAGCTATCCATACTCTTTTAACAGAGTCTACAATGCCTTGGAGGCCAAAATGACCATGTTTATGAATGGAGTGACAAATTTGGCTATAGAAAGCTCCAGGAAGCAGGGGTTTGCCTTCAGATGACACCCATACTCCAATGATCTGTTTTGCTTTACATTTTTGCTTTCATTTTCCCACTTCCTTGTCATTATAGGAAAGGGATAGATTGAAATCATCAGTAATTGTTAGTGGCATAATTAATTCAGGTCCTTCTAAGGCTGCTAGTTTGGCTGCAGCACCTGCTCAATTATTTCCCCTGGAGACAGGGTCAGTGTCACCTGTGTGTGCAGAGCAGTGAACAATAGCTGTGGCTTTGGGGAGCTAGATGGCAGAAAGAAGTTCAGTAATAAAGTTTGCATTGGCAATACATTTTCCAGCTGATCTTAAGAATTTGCATGTCAGCCTGCATTCTCCATTGGGAAGCTTGCTGTGATTTAACAGTCAAGAACTGAAAAGGGAAAATTCTAAGCAACATAAGGAGAAGGAGGCAATACAGAACCTTAAAAGTTCCTAATTGGGCAAAAGCCAGAAGAGTTTCTTGTAGAGTAGCATTCATACTGCCAAGCATTGTAATCAAAAGGGTAGATCAAAGGAAAGTGGAAAAGATAATAATTTTCAATGTAAATGTTTATTTATTTATATATTTTTATTTTTAATTTTTAAAATTAAAAAATTCATTTGGGGTAGGGGCAGGGTAATGGGGTATTTTGTCTTATTTTATTTTATGTGATGTTATATGATTTTGTTTTTGATATTTGCAAAAAAAAATTTTATTTGTAATGTTTTCATTTATTTATTTATTTGTTGGGTGTTGCTGCCCTCTGGTGGCAGAAAATAGCCACTATGGCTCAGCAGGAAAAGGGTGAGGGGTGGGCAGGGAATGAGTGATCATTACTGGCTTTTGTTGCCTAAGATTCAACATTACAACAGGGAGGGGTAAGGGATTTGGTTAGGTAGGGGGTAGGAGTAAGGGTCAGAGTTAGGGTAGAGGATGTGTTTAGAGTGATGAGTGGGAGTAAGGGGCATGACTATGTCTGCGAGAAACCAAAATGGAGGATATGACTTCAAAACAGGGCAGGTTTGCTGCTCAGGGGTCTAAAAAGGTCTAAAAGCCACTGCAGCTAGAAACTGGGAGTTGAAGTGGTTACCTTGCTTTTTGAAACCCAAGTTGTGGCAGTGAGGGAGCTAGGACACAGGCTGGGGTGGGTGAAAAAGGTCAGGACCTCCCCAGCCAAGGCAAAGAGCCTGGCAGAATTTAGTAGATAACCAGCTTCCCTAAAAGGAAAGACACTCCCCCTCCAGCTGGGGCTGGGGCTGGGGTTGGGACTGGGAGAGAGTGAGGGAGATGGAGTCTTTTAAGCTTCACAGTCATGGAAGAAGTGGCAGAAGCAAGGGAGATCGCTGCAGTGGAAGCCATGCCAGGTGATGGGCTGACTGCATGGGCTAGCAGTGACTGAAGGCAGCACCTCAAGGAGGCAGCCATTGGAGGCAACAGGAGGCCCCCAAGTTGGGCGTAGTTGCTAGCCACACATGCAAAGACTTGAGGCAGCAAGGGGGGGGAATCAGCAGAAAAGCAGCAGGGAGCTAGGGGATTTGGAGGGAAAGAGCCCCACTGGAGGGCTCAGTGGGAGAACTGGGAAGCTTAACTCTGCAGGGGATCTGGAGGGAAGGAGGAGGTAGAGGAAAGGATGGAGAGAGAAGAAGGTAGAACAGGAAAGATAAGGGGGACAAGGGATCCAAAAGGCAGTAGATGGAGTGGGAGCCAGTAGCTGACTTCCTGCCTCTTGTGTGGGCGGGAAGCCCAGGAGACCAGGGGGTGGGGGATGGTTTCCTACTTTACCTGTGGATTAGGTTCTGGGGTCTCTTCGTAGGTGGCCAAATTGTGGATTTTAAAATTAATATTCAATAACTCCAAAGTATAATATTTATAAAGATTTATTAATATTTAACTAGAAAGCTAGAACAGGGAATGTTCCCCACTCACCTCATGTGGAAGAGAGAGCTAGGGCCACAAGGACTGGTCACCACTCAATTCACATGGAAGAGAGATTCCTATTTATAACAAGCAAATTTATAGATTAAGTTTTAGACATTTAAGGTAAGATAGTGACCATATTTAATCAGGCAAGGCTGAAGGGTTCCAACCATGGAATGTTGAGAAGTGAGGTTTTTCCTGGAGTGACTCTTAGATGGCTGTAGCAGTTAGAGGCTGTTTTACCTGTCCCAGTGAAGAGCTCATGGAAAGTGGATTTGTCTCTCAGAAGAAACACATGCCCATTGAAATTCAAGTTGAGAAAGAAGACCAGACTTGAGTGGTAGACATACCAGGCTGGTTGAAGCTCCTTGTCTTTACCTGCGTGGATTATTTTCTGAGAGTCCAGTTAGCTGTGAACATCACTGGAGTTGAAGAGGACCCCAGTTGTGAGACCATCACCTTCCCCTTCTAACCTCCAAAAGCTGAACCTGAAAGTCTGTGTTAGAACAGTGTAGATTTTGACCCATTTCCAGTCCCTGAAGTCTGTCCATAGTTATTTAGTTCAGTGTGACCTTTCCCCCAAAACTATGACTTTAAATCTCAGAATAAACTGTTTTGTTTACTCCCTGTTGTCTTTCCTCCAACTCCAAGAAGGACCCATAGAGTGTTGACATCCAACCCTTGTGTTTTCTCTAGTGGTTAATGACCAGTAACTATTAACTGCCATTTCAATAACTAGAGTGGTTTCACCTAACACCCACATCCCTTGTGAGAGGTCCCTGGTTGTCCTGTGTCCTGTGAGATCCTGTCACTTGGGGTGTGTGGGTGTGTCCTGGTAGTGTGTGACATCTCCATATTATCCAACATAGGCAGTTACTTATTTCAGCCACAAGGATCCATCACCACTCAATTCATGTGGAAGAGAGAGGGGGGCATTACTCAAAACTTATATGCAATCACGCAAAAGATGCATGTAAACAGAAAGGAAAATGGATTGTGGGTAATACAGAAAGGAATCCTGGGCAATGCAGTTGCAGGGGTCCAAGATTTTCTAACTATACACTGTGTAACCCTGGACAAATCATTTACCCTCATTTGCCTTTCTGTCTTAGAATTGTTACTAAGGAGAGAAAATAAGGGTTAAAAAAAAGGAATGGGAATCAGTTCATCAAATCCCTTTAGTCACACACAAATATAGAGTTCCAGGGGGAAACTGAACAAAATATTATTTATTGTAGAGTGGTTACATTTCATGTTCGTTTGCTCTGAGGCATTCTTTATTAGCCCCAGATTTGTGTCTGTTTAATTCCATGTAAAATTAAACAAACTGAAAAATTACACAGTTCTTTAGGCTACTTCCCATCTCCCTCCATGTCAACAAATTTCATGCCTTTTTCTCCAGTATTTGGTGAATAATTGTCATGTGGCTTGAGAAACTGGAAAAGCTAAGTATTAAGAATGATGATATACAGCATACCTCCCTAACTTCAGAGGAGGTATTACATATTACTTTTAACTATTTTCTTTGTGGTATGGGGGAAGGCCCGCCTTGAACTCAAGAACTTGGGTTCAAGATATGCTTCTGGCATATACCGTGATCAAGGGCAAGACATGCAACCTCTATGGAGCCCTCGATTATGTCTTTCTAAAACCTTAATTTATCAATCTAGATTTATGGTACATAGGTAAAATTAAAGGGAAAGAAAGAAAGAAAGAGAGAAAGAGTGAGAGAGAGAAAGAAAGAGAGAGAAAGGAAGGAAGAAAGAAAGAAAGAAAGGAAGGAAGGAAGGAAGGAAGGAAGGAAGGAAGGAAGGAAGAGAGGAAGGAAGAAAGAGAGGAAGGAAGAAAGAGAGGAAGGAAGAAAGAGAGGAAGGAAAGAAGAAGGAAAGATTGTCATTATTTCAAATTGACCACCTTGTGTGTACCTTGGCAAAGTAGAAATACTTTGGAGTAGGAGAAGCGATTACATTTCTTTCACAATATTTTTCTTCCTTTCTGGCAACTATTTTTTTAATGAGAATATGCAGAGTGGTTTGCTGCTAAAATTTTGTCAATTCTTTGAAATTTTAATGCTTATTTCTTTTACTATTAGCTAAGTTCCTATAGTTGCAGGTTCTTATATGTTTAAGGTATATAGTTTTAGAACAATTAAAGGCTACTATCTCAAAACCTTCTTGATTCAATTCAAATGAAAACATTTCTTTAGCACTTGCCATCTAGTAGATACTATAATGGACATCAGAAATATAAAGATGGAAAATGTCACAATCTCTTCCTTTAAGGAATTTATAATCTGATGTAGGTGGGTGGTTAAGATAAACAAATACAAATAGCTATGGTAGGAGATAGAATTTCACAAGTATATTTCCTCTTGCAAGTCACTTAACTTCCTTCATCCTCAGTTTCATCATCTGTTAGATGAGAGAATTCAATTAGATGGTCTCTGAGGTCCTCCCAGCTCTAAGTTTATGATCCTTAAAAATAAGGGGACCCAGTAAAGTTTTATGAGAAATTTTGAAGAGAAGAAATCATTGATAACTTGAAGATTTGGAGGTAGAGGAGGTTTTATGGAGAAGGTGGCACCTGAGATTAACCTTGAAGGAAGGGAGCAATTTCAACAGGCAGAGATGGGAATCAGAGTAGAGAGGGGGCAGAGTCTATGTTAGGTTTGGGACATGGTGTGTGAACAGGAACACTGACATAGGAGAAAGCGGAGTTTCAGTAGGAGATGGAATTTATTTCAAACTGGCTGGAATATGAAATTTGTGATGAAGGTTTTTAGCTGATGTAGCATTGAATGGTAGATTGAAACTGGATTATGGAGAAATTTAGAGACCAAGATAAGAAATTTATATTTTATATTATGCAGTAAGGAGGATTTGGAGCAGGGCAGTGATGTGGCCAGATTGTTACTTCAGGAAGATTATCTTGATGGTTTTATGAAGGATGGATTGGAAACAAGAGAAAATGGAGGATATATTAGTTAAGTGATTATGACAGACACTGGAAAAGAGATGATGAAGACTTGATTCAAGGTTGTGGCAGTGTGAATGGTGAGGGGCAAATGGAGGAAACAGATTGTTTGGTGTCAACTACCAGCACAGGTACAGATTAGTAAAGGGATTTTCTTCTGGGGATGGTGCTTAGCATAAAGAGAAGAATCTGAGGGTTCTGGGTGATGGAAATGGAATACTTGATGAGGGTAAGATCAAAGTTATGACCATACTTGTGTGTCTCAAAGTGGGAGATGCTATGATTAGATAACAAGATATGATAGAAAGAACAGTAGTTCTGGAGTTGGAAAACCTTGGTTCAAAACCCACATCTAATACTTCCAACATGTGAGCCCTATTTTCCTTATCAATAAGTGATGGAGTTGGCTAGCTAACTTCTGAGGTCCTTTCTACTTCTAGAATGATCCTGTGCATATGTCGGCTGAGGAGAGATTGAAGGACTGGAAAGGTAGAAGATATTTGTCCTCTGTCTGAGGGGACATTGACATGCATATTGAAGTCCACCAATATGAGTGTTGGAGTGGAAGGGAATAAGTATTTATTAAGCAATTACTATGTTCCAAGCACTGTGTTAATTTTTAAAAAAAATATCATCTCATTCTCTCCTTACAACAACCCTAGGGCATAGGTACTATTAAGTCCATTTTACAATTTAGGAAATTGAAGCAAAACATATGTCAAGTAATTTGGCCAGGGACTCAGATAATAGCTTTATGGGGTGAGATTTGAATTCAGATCTTCCTGACTCAAAGCCTAGCATTCTAGTCACTGAGTCACCAGCATAGCTGGGTAAAAAAAGATACCACCTCTGCCTAGAGCTAGTACTAAAGCAAAATCAGGAAGGCCATGGAGTGATTTCACTCTACTCCTTTATCTTCAGAAGGAGAAGACTATAACACACAATGTCCAGTCAAATGAAACAGAGAAGTACTCTAAAGAGCTCATTTCCCTACTGATCTAGAATAGTTTGACACATGTTAAGAATAAGCTTTAAACTGAAATCCCAAGGATTTGATTCAATGAGAAACAGCAAAGAGAAGTTGATAAAACATTGATCTGGAAGTTAGAAAACAAATTCTTCTCCCTGCCTTGTTGACAACAGAACCTCTTGGGACAATTTGGTACTCTTCTCTGGTCCTCAGGATCCTAACATGAAAAATAGAAATAATAAATTTATTATTTTTATTGTTTAGTAGTTTTAGTTGTGTTCAACTCTCCATGCCCCTATTTGGAGACTTAATGTCCTTCTCCAGCTACTTTTACAGAATAGGAAACTGAGGCAAAGAGGGCTTAGTAACTTGCCCATGGTCCCACAGCTAGTAAGTATCTGGGGCCAGAATTGAACTCAGAAAGTCTTCCTGACTCTAGGTCCAACATTTTATCTTCTGTGATGCCTAGCCACCTAAATTTCTTGTACTAGTTACCTTTTTGAGTTTAATGTGAGGATAAGCAGAGAGTGCAGGTGAGAATGCTTTGTATACTGTAAGACCCCATATGGATAAATGACATTACAACTATTTTAAGGGTCTTTAGAGAAGAATTAATCTGCTTTTTAAAGTCAGATTATGAGACTGAGCTTCAATTTCCTTGACAGGCTGTTATACTTGCTACCCAGGATTACTGTGACACCAAAGGAGAGCTTGGAGGTGAATGAATTTGTCATCTGCAAAGGGTAGTACATATAGAAAGTACTGTGATAAATCAACAAAGGCTATAGAAATTAGAATATAGAATTCATGAAAATAATTTGGTTTTTATTATTCTTTAAGATTTTGAATAATAGATCATGGTTCTTTTAGTCACTCTTGAGACACTGGACAAACTTCTTCCCCTTTCTGAATATCAGCTTCCCCATCTCCAAAATGAAGTGTTGGGCTATATCTTTATGGTCCCTTCCATTGCTGACATTCTCTGGTCCTCCAGAGAATCTGGCACTTAGTAGGTACTTAATAAATGATTGATTCTCTAATACTCTGTAGGACAAGGATAGTGAAAGAAGCTGCCATATGCAATGTTAACATTTCTGCTGTTCATTCACAGTGAGAGAGGCCAACTTCCTTTACTCTCAGCAGACTACAATGGCTGTGGAATAAGAGAGGCAGGAAATGAGTAGAAAGCAGTGTCTGGCTCCACTTTCATTGCTCTGGGTTGTTGCCTGGTAAACATTGCTTGAAATTGTGCAAATCCTTTTGGTTCTAAGGAACCCTTGGGTTCCTATAACTTTATAATCTCCCTGTGGGAAGGCTGTGTTTGGGGATCAGTTCACCCAAGGAGCACATAAAAAGCTTCAGTTCCTGTCAAAGGCCTGGGCTTCTAATTTCTGGGAAGTGGATCAGAGAACTATTTTTTTTTTTGAAAAAGGAAACAGAGATTGTGGGAAGTTCAACACAGTACCATGAGGGAAGAACTAGATTTGGAATCAAGTTCAGCTGGATGTGAATCTCTGCCAATCTCTACCAGTGTAATAGGGGCCACTTCTCTAAGGATCAAAGAATTATAGACTTAGATCTGGAAGACTCCTTGGGAAACATTTAGTACACTGCAACCTAGGGAGGTTGTATTTTGCTCCAAATCTCTTGTGTATTAAATGACAGACCCAGAATTCAAACTCAGCTCGCTTGATTACATATCCAATGTTTTTCCTGTTACACAACAGTTCTGTCTCAACCTGTTTCCTCATCTGTGAAATTTGGATAATAATCCATGTATTAATTACCATTTAGATATTTTGTTGTTTCATTTTTTGAGAACAGGGCTGTAAACACAATGTGCCATATGTGGAATCACAAAGCTCCAGATGGAAGTTTCCCCCTTCTTCTACTGACATTTTGATATGTAGCAATGATTTGGGGAAGCAAAATTTAAGCTTTATGGTTTCAGAAAGAATACACAGTTTATTTATTTATTTGAAATTGATTTTGATGTGTAGCTATGATTTGGGGAACCAAAATTTGGGATTCATGGTCTGAGAAAGAATATATATTTTTTTATTTGAAATCCAATAGAGCCAGGCTAGTAAATGGAGAACATGGGACATATGATTCCAATTTAGGGAAGGATATGTGATATGGTCAACTTAAAGAACTTCCAGGGTGAGAACTTCCCCCAACCATTACAGAGCTGGTACCCACCTAAGATTTAGTAGATAAATCCTGTAGAATCACCTGAGGGACAGAGTCATTAAACAAGTTAACTGGGTTAACAACACAGCTAAGGAGGGTCAGAGGAGAAATTCTAGCCTTGTTAACTCGTAGCCTACCTCTCTAGCCACTATACTAAGCCACCTCACTATACTCACAAATATTTACTTTAAGAAGAGCAAAGGAATATTTTCAGTCTTCTTTGACTGCGAGAAATTGGTTAGCTATTGAGATGTGAAGCTGTCCTCAGAATGTTAAGGAAGATCCATTCCCTGACAAACAATATCTGTGATTCTGTACTTGATGTTTCCTCCTTTGGTTAAATAGCCTAACCATTGCTTTGCCTCCTGACCCCCAACCTCAAAATTATGCATTGTTTTGTATTTATGTCTAGTCTTCCTTACGAGACTGTGTTTTATCCAAATTCATATAGTGGATGTATAGTAGTGAGACCACAGTCTGGTTATACCAACTACTTTTGAATCCTATATCTGACCTTTATTAGATGTGTGATCCCAGATGATAAGATCTTCCTTTTAGAGTCTCAGGCTACCCATCTGTAAAATGGGGATAGTTATATTATAGTACCTCCCTTCAAGTGTCATTCACAAGGAAAGTGATTTGCAAAATTGAAGATACTATAGCATCTATGTGAGTTGTTGCTACATATTGCAGTAATCTGCAGTGTTCAGTGCAATGTTTCAAAGTAGAAAGCAAGGCAGTAAGTCTCTGACTCTTCAAAAGGTAGAGGAAAGGATGAAGGGAGCAACTAAACCTGACTTGATTCTGACTTCTAAGAGGAACTGATTGTTGTTCTTTTGTTTCAGTCATGTTCAACTCTCTGTAACCCAATTTGGGGTTTTCTTGGCAAAGTTACTAGAGTGAGTTTCCATTTCCTTCTGCAACTCATTTTAGTGATGAGGCACTTAGGCAAACAAGGGAGGGTGATTTGCCCAGGCTCACACAACTAGTAAGTGTCTGAGGCTGGATTTGAACTCAGGAAGATGAGTCTTCCTGATTCCAGGCTAGGTACTCTATCCACTTTACCACCTAAGGAGGAACTGATTGTTGAAGTACAAATGTCAGGAATCTGGAGGCAAAAAGACCCCTCTACTTTAGGACCATAGATTTACAACTTGAAGGAATTCTAATTCAAATTCTTCATTTTACTGAAGACAATCTTGAAGGTCAGAAAAGGAGAAGTTACTTGCCTAAGGTTATGAAGGAAATAAGTAACCAAGATGGGACTTGAATTTGGATTCTAGGACTCTATATTCACTATGTAAAACAAAGAATTTGAGACTGACAAGGAGAAGAAAACCAGGCATGATCTGATATGTATTGTGCAGTAGATTGTGGGGAAAGGGAGGGAGGAAACCAGATTTCAAAGAGTTCAGAGAAAAGAGAGATAAGACTGAGTCTCCTAATTCCCAGGCTGAATTTGTTTAGCTGGTTTATTTTCATTCAGAGATAATGATATTAAGAATGTGGGTCTGAGTTTCTGCAGAGTTGGCCAATCCCTGTTTTTTAATTCTTATTTCCTGTAGTGTGTCATCTTGTCCTACTCTTCAGAAGGCTCCTTCATGGGAGTGATTGGCATCTCCTTAAAGCTTTTCCCTTAATTGGGACCCATCAATTCTTTCTCCTCTCTAGGAACTAGCCTAGAACACTCTCATTAAAGAGGAATAGAATCTGGATTTTCATTCATTAAAATTTCCTTTTGGAGCTGAATGAATGTGTGAAAAAGTAGCCTGGTAAATGGAAGATATTCCCCAGGGCTGATTAACTTGTGTCAATTCCTAATTGCTGTTTCCTTCATTTCCCACCTCTGTGACTGATTTCACTTGGTTCTACCACTTATAATCCCTGGTTTCCTTCAAAATTCAGCTTAAACACCATTTTCTATATGACACCTTTCCATTTCCCTTTAGCTAGCTGTTAGTGTCCTCCTTCCTTAAACAACTTGGGATTCATTTTGTATATAACCCAAATCTATATTATCTATATCTGGGTAAGTAGGTGGCACAATGGATAGAATGCCAGGTTTGGAGTCTAGAAGAGCTGAGTTCAAATCCATCCTTAGACATTTTGTGACCCTGGGCAAATTATTTAACCTTGTTACCTCAGTTTCCTCATATTTAAAAAAATGAGCTGGAGAAAGAAATAACAAACTTCTTCAGTATATTTGCCAAGAAAACCCCAAATGGGGTCACAAAGAGACTGACATGACTGAAATGACTGAACAACAATGATTATCTATCTATCTATCTATCTATCTATCTATCTATCTATCTACCTATTTATCTACCTAACATTTTTCTGGATAGATGTCTGTATATATAAATATATGTGTATTTATATAAATAAATGTTTCTCTATTAGAATGTAAGCTCTTTGAGGACAAGAGACTTTTCAATTTCTCTTTGTATCGCCACTACTTAGCACATTCCCTGCCATGTGGGCATCTCCTAATAAAAGCCTGATAATCAATCAATTCATCTATTGTAATATTCTCCCCATCAACCATCCTTGGTGAAACATACAATTTGAAAATAGGAGGCAGCTTTTTTTTTTTTGAGATATTAACATATCTAGACTGTTTCCTCTACAGAAATAATTGTTGGAACCCTGGAATGAGCACCATCTTCTAGAAGCTTCAGAGACTGAAAGAATTGTGAAGGACAATTCACTGTGCCAGCAATAAAAGGTTCACCTTCTGCGACCTTAGGGAGAGTTGCAAAAAGCATAATCAGGAAGATTAGAGATAGAAAGGGGCAATCAGGGACATTTGCTGATAGCCCTAGCATGTGGGAGCAACTAAAAATAAGCCATATTATATAGGCAGAGGGAATGTAGACAGGAGTGCCAGTGGGAAGGAGCAGACCTCCAGTTCCTAGCTGAAGTCTTGTTAGGCAGTATTTGGGTTATATTGATATCTGAATGGTTATATACCAGTGGATATTTTTATTTTCTATTGATTCAGAGATAAATCTGTTTTGCTTTCTTTAGTTTATAAAAAGAACAATTCAGGTTTTGAGCCTATCTTCTTGCAAGGGGACCTGGTGACTATTCTTGGAGTGAATTAGAAAATGGGGTTCATAGATCTTTTGGGTTGGGACAATAAGACAAAGAAATGAGACATTCCAAAAATGTACCTGGGCCCTTAGAGTCAGAATAGTGTCTTGGAAACAAAAGTTACACTGTTCTCAAAAACTACTATCTGTATTTCCACTTCTTATTAAACCTTTTTGGAAAGCTGGGAATTGTGCACCACCTAAAGTCATTAAAAGAAACATCTTGTATGGCTAGTCTACCCTAACAGGAAACATTATTCCCTTGGCTGCCTTCATAGGTTGGAATATTACAGTCTGAAAAGCTCCAGCACCTTTTCACTATTTAAAAATATTCTTGTCATTTTCCTGGTTGGTTGTTGAACACAACTATTAAAACAGATGTTATATGGTCTTGGGTGGAGGAAGTAGTTTATGCCCTGTTGCACAACCTTCCTTGTTGAGTTCAATTCAATTAAAAAGAACAAATCTTTTTTGAACACCTACCACGCGTGCGCGTGCACACACACACACACAGACACAGACACACACACACACAGACACACACACACACCCCAGTTCACATAGATACCCATGCACAAGACCTTCTGATAAATTCTGGGGACACATGATTGAAAATGCCAGTCTTTGCACTATAGGAGCTTATAATTTAAGAGAGAACATATATTATGTATACAAATAAAAATAACATAAGACAGAATGTGATGAGCATAAAGGAAAGCTCTAGACAGAATACTCTAAGAAATTTTGAGGAGGGAGAAAGTAGCTTTATTTTAGGAGACCAGGGAAGACTTCTTGGAGATGGGCATTTTGTAAAGAAGATTTTCAATAGGTGAAAGTAGAGAAGGAGAGTATTTCAGTTACAGGAGGATTCTGTTAAGTGAATTAATGGAAGGGGAGAAGGTCATGTCAGATTCAGAAAACAGCTGGTAATCCAGTCTGGCTAGAATCCCGAATTCATGAAGGGGGCAGAGTAGTATGAAATTTGGCTGGAAATGGTATGAGTTGACAATGGGCAGTGAGGGGTAGTAATAGGAACAGGACCCTCATACTCTAAAATCTTGCATTTCTCACTAGTTAGCACTGGTTAAACATTAACTTTGAAACCTGTAGTTTCAGCATTAGTCAAGCATGAATTGCAAATTGATCAGTTACCCATTCTGCATACTGGATCTGTAAATATTCCATATTGGCCATGGGCTTTGTGTCTAATCTGTTTTATTAATTACATATATTGTTCTTGAACTGAAAGGCATAATTAATTACCTATACTACTTCTCCAGTGTACCATATCACCTTCCCCATGTTCTCATTCTCAAAGAGCATTGAGACCTCTCCTGCCTTGACAAATGATGACAAGGTGGACAACGGGGAAAAGTGAAACCTGCGCATTAGGGATCTAGCATTCCAGAACAACCCCCCAAACTCACTCATGCTCGTTATTCTCTATGGCAACAAGCCGCAAAACACATTTTCACCTGAATTTGGAATGGGAGATGACCAGCTCTCAGATTCCAATAAATATGCCAACCGTGATCCACAGGATTATGGAAGCTGCCACACTACAGTGGAAGCTGCCACTCTACAATGGAAGACTGACACTACAGCAGAGCTGCTACTCCTTCTAAAGAGGTTACTTCATTAGCCCCTAGGCTTATCCATCAGCCCTAAGCTACCTGATTAGCCCCCAGACTATTCCACCAGCTATTAGGCCATTAAAACACCATAAAGTTAGAGGATTCTGGGAAGAAGGCAACTTAGACAGAGCCAATCTTAAAACTTCTGCACCCTTCCACACTGTGATAGAAAACAATGTACTTTGAGAAGAAAGAGGACCAAATCTAACAATGGGACAAAGCAGGGGGAATCCTACTATTAGACAGCTAAAGAGGTACACCAAGAAAAAGGATTGAATTCTTGAACTATTGGGTCTGAGGGTATAGAAGGGGAATCCCAGGAACCCTCCCCCATGTGCTGTGTGGAGTCTCCAGTGTCCCCTGAAATCTTAGGGTGGGCAGGCTCACTGGCTCAGAGAGAGGGCCTTGCTGGTGCTGGACTCAGGGAGTTGAATACAGGCACTGGGGAGGTGACTGGAGGAGAATGTCAGAGAAACACAGCAAAAATTCTCAGAAGATGGCAGCTTAGAGGGAGCCAAACCTCAGACCTCAGACCACTTGGTTTCATTACAAGGAGATAGAGAACAAAGGGCTTCAAGAGGAAAGAAAACCAGATCAAACACAAGGACAGAGCAGGGAGACCCTACTGCTGGACATCTCAGCTCAGTGAAAACACTGCTTCTAGTCCCCCCATTTCTTTTTTTCTTTCTGGAGGTTGTAGGCTCAGGGCACATTAAGCAGTATACACTAATCCAATCAATACAGGCTTAATCCTATCAATTGGACAGACAAGAAGTATTCAGAGTGCAGAAAAAGTAACTACAAACCTCCATTTCCAGCTAGGGGAAGATCTTTAATCAAAGCTCATGAAATCCATCTGCTCAAACTAGCAGAACAGAAAAGGAAAAACATATGAGTAAGCAACAGAAAAAGAGAAAGGAAATGACAATTGACAGCTTTTCAAGGAAGTGAAAAGAGAGCAAATCAAATAGAAATAGAAGAAGAGGAAGAAGTTCAAGCGAATTGGACACAGACTTTGGAAGATCTTAAGATTGAATTAACTCAAGAACTTCAGGAACTCTAAAAGCAATCAAGAGAGGCTGAAGACAATTTGAAAAAAGAAATACATGAACTAAAACAAGAAAATAAAGTTTTTAAAGCCAGAATTGGCCAGCTTGAAAATGAAGCAAAGAAGGCAAAAGATGATCTACAAAGAAAATCAGACCAGAAGGAGAAGGATGATCAAAAATCCAGGGATGAAATTCAGTCTTTAAAAAATAGAACTCAACAACTAGAAGCAAATGACTTCACAAGGCAGCAAGAATATATAAAACAAAATTTTAATAATGAAAAATTTGAAGAGAATATGAAACACCTCAATGATTCAACCAAAGATCTAGAGAGCAGAACTAGAAGAGACAATTTAAGAATTATTGGTTTATCAGAACATCATGACAAAAGAAAAAGTTTAGACATCATCCTACAAGAAATTATCAGAGACAACTGCCCTGACATTATCAAACAAGAGGGAAAAGTAGAAATTGAAAGAATCCACAGATCACCTCCTACATTTAATCCACAACTGACAACTTCCAGGAATATTATAGCCAAATTAAAAAACTACCAGACCAAGATAAAAACATTACAAGCTGCTAAAAAAATGTCATTCAGACATCAGGGAACCACATTTAGGATAACACAGGATCTGGCTGCATCTAAATTGAAGGATCAGAAGGCATGGAACATAATATTCCAGAAAGCAAGAGAACTGGGTCTACAACCAAGACTCAACTACCCAGCAAAACTGACTATATTTTTGCAGGGGAAAGTATGGTCATTCAATAAAATTGAGGACTTCCAAGCATTCATTAAGAAAAAAACTAGTCTTAAACAGAGAGTTTGCTTCCCAAACACAGGACTCACAAGAATCAGGGGTCGGGGGATAAATCTTTTCTTTAAGGGACCCAATAAGTTCACTCGATTTGTATTCCTAGAAGAAAAGAAGATATTGGCAAATATTAAAATTTATTATTACCAACAGGGTAACTAGAAGTTTACATAGAGGGAACAGTGACAAACTGTATAGGACAAAATGTCAATATATATATATATATATATATATATATATATATATATATATATATATACACACAAAACTAGAGGGAAAAAAGAAGATAATATTAAGAAAATGGGAAAACAAACAAAACGGAGTAAATTTATATGCCATAAAGAAGCATTTGGGGCCAACAGGGAAGAAAACAATACACTGGAAGGGTAAAGAAGTTGGAGAGAGGAAATATTTAATGCTTGAGTTCATTGAAATCAACTTAAAGAGGGAAGAACAATTAGATCCATTGGAGAAAGAAATGATTCGCACCTTATAGAGAAGTAAAAGGGTAACAAAAAGACAGGTGGGGAGGAAAATAACACTAGGAAGGTAGAGGGCAGAGGGCTGGTAGCTTAAAAAGATCCTAAAGAAGAATAAGAGAGAAATACGAAGGGAGAGGGGAGAAAGGGAAGTACAATAAGGGAAGGGATTAGGGAAACTGATTAAAAACAAAACACTGGTATAGAAGGACATAGTGAAAGAACAAAGGATAGGACAATGAGAGAAAAGCAAAATGTCTGGGAATACACAGTTTATAATTATAACTCTGAATGTGAATGGGATGAATTTGCCAATAAAAATGGAAGCAAATAGCAGAGTGGATTAGAAACCAAAACCCTACCATATGTTGTCTAAAAGAAACACATATGAGACAGGAAGACACACATAGAGTAAAAATTAAAGTATGGAGCAAAATCTATTGGGTTCAAATGAGAAAAAGAAGGCAAGGATTGCAGGAAGGTAATTACATCCTAATAAAAGGCAGTATAAACAATGAAGAAATATCAGTACTCAACATGTATGCACCAAACGGTATAGCTTCCTTATTTCTAAAGGAGAAGCTAGTGAGCTCAAGGACGAAATAGATAGCAAAAATATAATAGTAGATCACCTCAACCTTCCTCTATAAGATCTAGAGAAATCAAATCAAAAAACAAATAAGAAAGAGATAAGAGAGGTGAATAAAACCCTATAAAAATTGGAGTTACTAGATATATAGAGAAATATAAATAGGGACAAAAAGAAATACACTTTCTTTTCAGCAGCACATGGAACATTCACAAAGATATACCATGTAATAGGGCATAGAAACATGGCAAACAAATGCAAAAAGAGCAGAAATAATAAATGTAACCTTATCAGATCATAATGCAATAAAAATAATTATTAGTAAGAATTCATGGAGAGGCAAACCAAAAACTAATTGGAAATTAAATAATATGATTCTCCAAAATGATTTAGTGAAAAACAATTAATAATTTCATCAAAGACAATGACAATGATGACACTTTTTACCAAAACCTATGGGATGCAGCCAAAGCAGTTCTAAGTTCTATATCAGAGTGCATATATTAACAAATTAGGGAGGTCAAAGATCAATGAACTGGGCATGCAACTTAAAAAACTAGAAAATGAACTAATTAAAAATCCCCAGATGAAAACTAAATTAGAAATACTAAAAATCAAAGGAGAAATCAATAAAATCAAAAGTAAAAAAAGTATTGAATTAATAAATAAGACTAGAAGCTTGTATTTTGAAAAAACAGATAAAATATGCAATGTACTGATAAATCTAATAAAAAAAGGAAAGAAGAAAACCAAATTACCAGTATCAAAGATGAAAAGGGAGACCTCACCTCTAATGAATAAGAAATTAAAGCAATCATTTAAAACTATTTTGCCCAATTATATGGCAATAAATAAAGCAATCTAGATGATGTGGATGAATATTTACAAAAATTTAAATTGCCTAGATTAACAGCAGAAGAAATAGAATACTTAAATAATGCAATATCAGAAAAAGAAATGGAACAAGCCCACAAAGAAGTCCCTAAGAAAAAATTGCCAGGGCATGATGGATTCACAAGTGAATTCTATCAAACATTCAAAGAACAACTAATCCCAGTACTATATAAATTATTTGATATAATAAGCAAAGAAGGAGTCCTACCAAATTCCTTTTATGACACAAATATGGTACTGATTCCAAAGTCAGGTAGATCAAAAAAAGAGAAAGAAAACTATAGACCAATCTCACCTAATGAACATAGATGCAAAAATCTTAAATAGAATACTAGCAAAAAGATTCCAGCTGGTGATAAAGAGGGTTATCCATCATGATCAAGTGGGATTTATACCAGGAATGCAAGGATGGTTCAACATTAGGAAAACCATCCACATAATTGACTATATCAACAACCTAACAAAAAAAAATCACATGATTATCTCAATAGATGCTGAAAAAGCCTTTCACAAAATACAACACCCATTCCTATTGAAAACACTGGAAAGTATAGGAATAGAAGGACCTTTCCTAAAAATAATAAACAATATATACCAAAAACCATCAACAAGCATCATATGCAATGGGGATAAATTAGAAGCCTTTCCAATAAGATCAGGAGTGAAACAAGGATGCCCATTATCACCCCTATTATTTAATATTGTACTAGAAACACTAGCAGTAGCAATTAGAGAAGAAAAAGAAATTGAAAGTATTAAAACAGGCAATGAGGAGACTAAGCTATCACTCTTTGCAGATGATATGATGGTCTACTTAAAAATCCTAGAGAATATTATGATGATGATAACAAATAATTTAGAGAAGCAGCTAAATGTGTCAGGGCCAAATAAAGCTTCAAGTCAAGAGTCTCAGATTGACAGGCTTCAGTGAGGAAAGGAGGGGGCTAAACACTCCTGGATCTCAAACCCCTCCCCCTCTAACTGCTGCTGCTTCAGTTGGTAATGAAGATAGGAATGAGATTCTTCTGGTAAGTTTCTGTTATGGCTGAAAACCCAAATGATGTTCCCTTTCTTTAATTTATATTTTTCACAGGTCTGATAAATGAGTAAATAGAAACTAGCTATATAACTGTTGAGGACAGAGATGATCTTCTTAAAACTGGCTGAAGACAGGATTCAAACTAGATGTCCAGACTGAGTTGTGAGTATTCCCCAAATAATTTTCAGGCACAGATTTGAAGGTATAGTTTATATTATGTAATAACAAGGAAAACTAGAGAGGTTATTGAGGGTTTTAGGAAAGGCGACCCTGAACTCTTAGGTTGAAGCTGCCCTTCCCCCCCCCTTCACAGAAGGGGATGAAGGCACTTAACTAAAACTGGCTCTCTTGCTATTGATGAATATCTACTAAATATTTGTTGTAATGAAGTTGATATAAACTAACCCTACTAAACAGGCTAATCCTTATGTAGTAACCACACTGGCTATGCCACTATGGCCTCTTAAGTGAACCCCCAAGTGTGGAGTAGTAAGCAGGGTGTCTGCTCACTTCGACCTCCACAAAGTAACTGCCAATTCCTCTCAACTGCCCCCTCACCCAAAGTTCTCCAGGGGGGTCCTCTGGAATTCTGGGTGAGGCTGTCCCTGTATCTTTGCAGGGATTCCATGCTTTCCATCTCCACACAACAGAGAATCAGCTAAAAAGCTAGTGGAAATAATCAACAACTTTAGCAAAGTTGCAGCATACAAAATAAATGCACATAAATCATTGGCATTTCTATATATTTCCAACACATCACAGCAGCAAGAGGTAGAAAGAGAAACACCATTTAAAATCACCCTAGATAATATAAAATACTTAGGAAACTATCTACCAAATCAAACACAGGAATTATATGAATACAACTACAAAACACTTTCCAAACAATTAAAACTAGGTCTAAACAATTGGAAAAACATTGATTGCTCATGGGTAGGATGAGCTAAGATAATAAAAATGACAATTCTACCCAAATTAGTTTACTTATTTAGTGCCATATCTATCAAACTACCAGAAAACTTTTTTACAGAATTAGAAAACAACCATAACAAAGTTCATTTGGAAGAACAAAAGATCAAGAATATTAAGAATAATGAAAAAAAAACACTTGAAGGAAGGTGGCCTAGCAGTACCAGATATTAAACTATACTATAAAGCAATGGTCATCAAAACAATATGGTACTGGCTAAGAGACAGAAGAGAGGATCAGTGGAATAGACTTGGGGTAAGTGACATCAGCAAGACAGTGTATGATAAACCCAAAGAGCCCAACTTTTGGGACAAAAATCCAGTATTTGAAAAAAACTGCTGGGAAAATTGGAAAACAATATGGGAGAGATTAGGTTTAGATCAACATCTCACACCTTACATGAAGATAAATTCAGAATGGGTGAATGACTTGAATATAAAGAGGGAAACTATAAATAAGTTAAGTGAACACAGAATAGTATACTTGTCAGATCTCTGGGAGAGGAAAGATTTTAAAATCAAGCAAGAGTCAGAAAAAATTTACAAAATATAAAATAAATAATTTTGATTATATTAAATTAAAAAGTTCTTGTACAAACAAAAACAATGTACCCAAATCAGAAGGGAAACAATAAACTGGGTAAAATATTCATAACAAAAAAACTTTGACACAGGTCTAATTTCTTAAATATACAAGGAGTTAAATTAATTGTATAAAAAAATCAAGCCATTCCCCAATCGATAAATGGGCAAGGGACACGAATAGTCAATTTTTAGATAAAGAAATCAAAACTATCAATAAGCACATGAGAAAGTCTTCTAAATCTCTAATAATTAGAGAAATGCAAATCAAAACAACTCTGAGCTTTCACCTCACACCTAGTAGATTGTCTAAAATGATAGTAGGGGAGATTAATGAATGTTGGAGGGGATGTGGCCAAATTGGGACATTAATGCACTACTGGTGGACTTGTGAACTGATCCAACCATTCTGGATGGCAATTTGGAACTATGCCCAATGTGATAATTAGATTAAGTCTTTTGATTTGAGATTATTCTTAATTGAGAATTGATAATAGTTCAATCCTCTGGCAACCATCTTTTAATATATTCAACTCATAAAACCCCTTTTTCACCCTTACACCAAAGAGTGCTAAAAGAATGCCTGCCCTTTGATCCAGCCATACCATTGCTGGGTTTGTACCCCAAAGAGATCGTAGATAAAAATACTTGTACAAAAATATTTATAGCTGTGCTCTTTGGGGTGGCAAAAAACTGGAAAACAAGGGTATGTCCATCAATTGGGAATGGCTGAACAAATTGTATATGTTGGTGATAGAATACTATCATGCTCAAAGGAATAATAAACTGGAGGAATTCCGTGTGAACTTGAAAGACCTCCAGGAATTGATGCAGAGTGAAGGGAGCAGAACCAGGAGACTGGTACACTGTGGTAAAATATAATGTCAAGGAATTCTGTACTAGCAGCAATGCAATGACCCAGGAAAATTCTGAGGTACTTATGGAAAAGAACACTACCCACATTCAGAGAAAGAACTACATAAGTGGTAACACAGAAGGAAAACAACTGCTTGAACACATGGGTTGATGTGGACATGATTGGGATGTAGGCTCAAAACGACCACCCCAGTGCAACTATCAATAATATGGAAATTGGTCTTGATCAAATGACATATGTTAAAACCAGTGGAAATGCACATTGGCTATGGGGGTTGTGGTTTAGGAGGGTGAAGAGGAAAGTAAGAACATCAATCATGTAACCGTGGAAAATTTTTCTAAAAAATAAAAAAATAATTTAAAAAACACCATACTTCTTCAAATAAGATTCTTTTCTTACTTCTGGATTGAATGGAGTTTGAGTCTCCCATTCTTGGGATGGGGCCCTGCTACAAACTTGGATGTGTTTCTCCCAAACAGAAATGTAAAAAGGAAAAATATTATCAAGAGCCTTCACTGATATACAAAAAGATTTTTGTTTTATCTTAGCAGAAGGGAACCGTTGACATTTTTCAAGCAAAAGAGTGACAGATTCAGACCCCAAATGAATTAAAATTGTTTTATTGATGGTAAGATGAACAATAACGGGGAGGAGAAGAATTGTGGGTCTTTACAAATGACAAAATAAAATACAAATGACCGGATTAATGAGTATTCTAGTGGCGAGGTAGAGAAAGGCTGGAACTGATCAGGAAGACCTGAGTTCAAATCTGTCTTCAGACACTTACTGGCTGTGGGATCTTGGACTTACCACTTTGGGCTCAGTTTTCTCATCTGTAAAACGCGATGGAGAGGGAAATGCCAGCCTCCTCTAGTATTTTTGTCCAGAAAGCCTCACATGGGATCATGAGGAGTCATATACAACTGAAATGATTGAATGAGAACAACAACAACAACAAATGAAATATCTGTAAAACTTGAAGGAACTAGAATCTTCCTCTTTTTTTTTTTAACCTGGTAGAAGAGAAGGTCGAATGCAGTGGTCCCAAACTTTTTTGGCCTACTGCCCCCTTTCCAGAAAAAAAATATTACTTAACCCCCTGGAAATTAATTTTTTAAAAAATTTTAATAGCAATCAATAGGAAAGATGAATGCACCTGTGGCCATCACCACCATCCTGGATCGCTGCAGCACCCACCAGGGGGCAGTAGAGCCCACTTTGGGAATCACTGGTCTAAAGGATGATCTTAGGGTCTTTATATTTTCTTGATTCATCCAACCTCTGTGCTAATTCATTATTCATTCATTCAGCATATATTACATGCTGACTTATATATTGTATTCTATGTAAATGTGAACATTAACACTATTCAGTCAAGATAACTTTGTATTTTAAAGCACAGGATCTTACTTCTGAACCTCTGAACAGTATCTCACTGAGACAATGGGTGGAATCTTTCCTACCATTATAGGAAAAGTTGGACTGGGTCTGTGTGACTGTTCTAAAGACTATGTGGTGACTCCTGGCATGTGGAAGACAATCTCTGATCTTGACTAAAGTTAAAGTCCACTAAATCAGAGGGACTCAAAAAAGGGACATCACAAAGAGCATAAAATTGGACTAGGGAAAGGAAGTAGGGCTCTTTTGCCTCAGAACCATGTAGAGAGGAGGTGTCTAGGAGAGCACTGGGGCTCCTCTAGCGTGGCCCCACAGCTAGCTCAGGGGAGGCAGCTAGGAGGGTTGCCAGCACACGTGAGCCATGGCTAGGGGAGCCGGAACACACACACACTATTTGGCTTGGGTGGCCCAAGAGAGTGCCGTGGCATGCCTGAGGTCTGGGTGAGAAACTCATGCAGCTAGGTGACAAGGTTAGTGAAAGGAACAGCTGGCTACATGGGTCTAGTGCCTTTTCTTTCTCTAGCTTGCTTATTATTATTTAATAAATAATTATAAATTAATATACAGTCTCCAGAGAATTTTAATCTTAACACGAAGCTCTGGGGAACTAAAAAAAATAATAATAACGTAGTTCCTACTCTTGAAGAGTTTAGTTCAATGATCCTAGGTTCAGCAGCTACAGGATTAGTTATCTCTGGTCTGAGAAAAAACAAACTATTCCCTTGACCATAGGCTGCCTGTTTCATCCCAGCTGACTGGTCATACTGCGGTAACCTGCTCTCCACAAGGAGGACCTGGCAAGAGAATATGGATGATTTGGGACTAACTCGTCCCCACTACTGGAAATACGTTTAGTCTGCATGGCTTAGTGATCCTGGTTTAATGGTAGTCATTTTCATCTATGATGAACATGTGGTGACTGAAAGGTTCTGGTCTCTAATTATAAAGTTAATTAGGCTCTTTTTTCTTTTCCTCTTTAGCTCTTTATTCCACTCCCCGATCCATAGTCTAGAGCCTCCTGGGAAGTTTTACTTAAAGAAAGCTTAGGTTTTGGCTCCTGTCTAGGGTGTCCCACAAAAGATGGAAGAGGAAGGCCATTCTGTGTATAATGTAAATTATATATGTTTCCTAAATACAAAAGAAACACTTAAACACAAAAGGCAGACATCCATTATACCCTAGGCTCTCTCTGGTTATTTATAGCTCCATAGGTCTGTTTTGAAATCTCCATAATATTCCATGCCCCCCACCTTCTAGCCAACATAGCTGCCTGATTCCCTGGAACTTCACTTGAGGCCAAAGCCTAGAGGATATCCACAAAGTCATTTCTGGATAATTGACATGCTTCAGTCCCATCATCAGTTTTCTCATTTTTAAAGTGATCTGGAGATGGAAGTGGCAAACTGTTCCCAGTATCTTTGCCAAGAAACCCCTAAATGGGGTCCCAGAATGTGAGATAAGACTGAAAAGTGACTGAATAACAACAAAATTTCATCATACCCATCCAATCCCAATGATTCTGAACCTCTGATCTCCATTGTTCTCTATCCCCCTCTAACTAATCCTTTATTTCCTCATTCTCTGTCCCCCACTAACTACTCCTTTATTTCCATCCTCTTCAACCCAACAATGCCAACCTCTCCTTCTCAAGCTACCTAGCTCTTCCACTATGGTTTCTGAAATGTCTACTCTAGAAGTAGCAAACGAGATTTCATCTTCAGCCTTTTTTCTTTCGTAACTCCATCTTTTTACAGTCACTGAAACCTGGGTCCCTCCTGATAGGACAGATTCCCTTTGGTACCCTTTCCAGGACTGGTTGCCCTTTTACTCACACCCTCTAACTCACTAGTCATAGCGGGGAGTTGGATTACTTTTTGTTCCTCACTGCTTCTTCCAAGTTTTCTCTCTTTGTTACCATCAACCAGTAACCTATCCTCCTTTGAGGTTCATTTAATCTATATTTATCAATCGCTCAATATTTTTATTATACCTATATCTAAATAATTATGTTTATCAATCAAGATTCTGATAGTTGATGTTTACAAACCTCCAGGACTCTAGTAGGTCCAGTGCCTGGCTCAAAGTCTTTCTCCTTCCCCACTCCTGCCTCACAAAGGGGATTTCAACATACATAATGATACTTCTTCAAATACCCTAACCTCCCAATTCCTCAATCTACTCATTCTCTTTGACCTATTCCTCCACTCCACCACAACTACACATAGAAATGTCCACACCCCTGTTCTTGGTATCACTCCCCAGTGTTCCACTTCCATATTTATGAATTAAAATATCTTTTATTAATATGTCAATTGATATATCAATATATCAAAATGTATCCATCTATCTATCTATCTATCTATCTATTTCTCAATATATCTATATATATACATATATATATATATATTTATTAAGTGCATACTTTATGCCAGGTAGTGAGCTAAATGCTGGGAAAGAAAGCAAGGTGAAAGACAGTCTATCCTCAAGAAGCTTACAGTCTAATGGAGGATCACATAGACCTGATCGTAATTGATTATCATTCCATCTCTCCCTCTTATTTGTAACTCTAAGTCCCATTTGTCATCCTCATCGCCATCTCTAGTCACTTGACCCCTTATATATTTCTCAGGCCATCATCACCTCTGCACTGGTTAATTCTCTTTGCTTCCCCATCTTAATCTCTTGGTGAACTATCTCATCTCTGCATGGTCTTCTCCTCTTGAGTCCTTTTGTCCTATTAATGATTTCACTCATCTAAATCCTATCCTTGGATAATGACTACTGAATGTACTACTGAATGACATTGGTCAACTAGATGGTACTATGGTTAGAGTGCTAGGTCTTGAGTCAGGAAGACTCATCTTCTTGAGTCTGGTCTGAAGATCTGAGGTCAAATCTAGCCTCAGACACTCACTATGTGACCCTGGGTGAGTCACTTAACCCTTTTAACCTCAGTTTTTCATTTGCAAATTGATCTGGAGAAGAAAATGGCAAACCTCTCAAGTCTCTTTGCCAAGAAAATATGAAAGAGGGTCATGAAGAGTCAGGCATCACTAAAATAACTGAACAACAACAACAATACTGGATGAAACTGGAAAAAAATCAGGAAACTCTATTGACTGAACTGACTACACGTTTATGCTAGATAATCTCAAGTGGACCCTTACTATAGCAAGGTAATCCTTTTACACGTTCCTAATTGATTCAGCGTATCATTCTCCACAGAGACTTTTTTAGATATTTTTCATTCTTCTTCAAACTTCCCACAGTTCTGCCTTTCCCCACCTTCTCGGCTAAAAACCTTGCATCATATTTCACTAAAAAAAATTGAGGCCACTTACTGAGAGCTTCCTTTTCCCTCCTCCCTCATTTCCCATCACTCAAATGTCTTCCCTACTGTGTCTCCCTTCATCCCTGTCCCATATGATGAAGTGGTTCTTCTCCTTGCCAGAGAAAACCCTTCTATATGTATAAGTGATCCCATCCCACATTGTCTTCTGCAAGAGTCTGTCTCCTCTATCATCCTTACTCTCTCACTCGTCTTTAATCTCTCCTTATCTCCTGGCTGTTTCCTTAGTGCCTACAAACATACCTATGTCTTCCTCATTCTGCCCAAATCTAACCTGATCCTTATATCTCTCTTGCTCTCATTCTGTATCTCTTCTCTCTTTTATGGCTAAACTCCATGAGAAGACCTTTTGTACTAGGTGCCTCCACTTTCATTAGACTGGCTAGGGGTCACAATAGATAAAATACTGGGAGTTTCAAATCCAGTCTCAGAAACTTAGTATATATGTGATCTTAATTTTTGTTTGACTCATTTTCCTTATCTATAACATGAGGATAATAATAATACCTACTTCCCGTAGTTGTTATGAGGATCAAATGAGATTTTTGTAAAGTACTCATCACAGTTTCTGGCATAGAACCAGCACTATATAAATGATATCTATTATAATTATTATTTTTATGATCTTTTTAATTCTTTACTGTTTGGCTTCCAATGTCATCATTCAACTGAAATCTCTCTCTCTAAAGTTATTAATGACCTCTTAATTGCCAAATCTAATGGCCTTTTCTCAATCTTCATAATTCTTGACATTCTCTGCAACTTTTGAGATTGTCAATTATGCTCTTCTTGTTACTCTCTAGTTTTTTTCAACATTTCCCCTTCCATGTTCTCCTTTTACCTATTGGGTTATTCCTTCTCTGCCTACTTTGCTCAGTCTTCAAACCTGGCATGTATGCCAACATTGGTTTCCCCCCAAGACCTTGTTCCTCTTCTTTTCACCTTTGCTACTTCTCTTGGTGACCTTATCAGTTTTCATGATTTCAGTTATCATTTCCATGAAAATGACTTTTTGGTTTATTTGTCCTCTAATCTAATAGGATGGATTTGATCAGTCCCTAAAGGGTTATGGAAGTTGGAGGGCACCCTATGGTCTTCCACTAGAGCTCAGACTCAAAGAGAAGAGAAAATATTAAAAAGGGACCCCAAGTTAAGGGTTGTGGGGAAGAGGAAATGTGGGATTCCAAGTATTATCCATAAACTTGGTATAATAAATGCTCATTGACTGAGTGGCTGATCACCACTCTTGCTCCCTCAGAAAAAAAAAAAAAAGAACTCTTTGTAACCTTTTCCCTGACCTCCCATCTCCTAGGTCCAATTGTGTATTATGCGTCTCCTAATAGACATCTTAAACTCAACATATTCCAAACAACCCTCATTGTCTTCCCTCTTACCGCAAAACTTTCTTTTCTATTATTGTCAAGGAAACCACCATCCTCTCAGTCACCCCAGCTCACAACCTAGTTGTCATCCTTAACTTACTCTCACTTTTTTATCAAATCAGTTGTTAAGTCCTTTCTGTCTTCAGAACATCTCTTGTAAAAAACCCCTTTTCTTCTCTGATTCTGCCTCATCATTGTTCAAGCCCTAATCCTTTCATAGCTGGATTATTGCAATATCTTTCTGCCTCAAGTATCTTCTCACTCCAATACATTCTTCATGCGACCACCAGTTATCTTCCTAAGAACAATTTGGACCATGGCACCTCCCTATCACCTCACCAACCCTGATCAATAAACTCCAGTCAATCCTTCCAGGATCAAATAGAAAATCCTCTCTGACTTTTTTTTTAAACCCAACCTTCTGAGTTAGAATCAATACTAGCATAGGTTCCAAGGCAGTAGAGCAGTAAGGAATAGGCAAGTGGGGTGAAGAGACTTGCCCAAGGTCACACAGCTAGGAAGTGTCTAAGGCTAGATTTGAATCCACTAACTCCATCTCCAGTCCTGGTGCTCTATCCACTGAGCCACTTCACTGCCCTTCTCTGGTTAGCTTTTAAAGTCCTTTATAACTTTGCTCCTTCCTAACTTTCCCAACTTCTTATGCCCAATTCCTCTCCGTGAACTTTCTGATCTAGAGATACTGACTTCCTTGCTGGTCCCCACACAATTCATTTCCCAATTCTGAGAGTTTTCATGGACTTCCTCCCATGCCTAGAATGTTCTTCTTCCTCACCTCTGCCTCTTTGCTTTCTTGGCTTCCTTCAAGTCTCGTTTTCTATGAGAAGATTCTTACATTCTTCCCTTGGTCTTCATCACTTCCCACTGTGATGATCCCGATTTTATCCTATCTAAGCTTATTTGTAGATATGAGTTCCTTGAGAGCAGGGACTGTTTTCGCCTTTGCCTATGTTCCCCACACTTTGCCCATCATAGTAAGTGCTTATTAAATGTGAATTGATAGTTGACAGAAAAATTTAAGCTAAGCAAATGGCAGTGGCACATATCACTATAGTAGGAAATGCTGCAGAGCACAGAGTGCTGGGTTCAAATCCATTTTCAGACACTTACTGGCTGTGTGATAATGTGTGACAACTTCAGCAAGCTATACTTTCATCTGTAAAATGGGGATAACAATATGCCTAACTCCTAGTGTTGTGAGGATTAAATAAGATAATAACTGTAAAACACATAGCATGGTGCCTGGCACATATTAAGTAATATATAAATGTTAGCAATCAGTATTATTCTTCTTAAAAAAACATAAAAACCTGAAGTCTATGCTACAACTCTCAGCAGGCAATTTTCTTTTCACCTGGACTTGGCACCATTTGTCTCATGATGGCTGTCTTCTAGCAAGCTAAGCCAGCAGTTGGACTCCTTTCCATCTCAGTGGTCATCTTCTCCAGAAGCACTGGAGTGGTGTCTGGGGATTCCTCCCAAATTGCAGCAGGTACTAACTGAAGAGATAGATTTTCTGGATTCTTAGAACTCACAAGGTCACTTTGAGTCTGAAACATTCTTGATATGGATGCTTGATTATTTGGGATCTGGCAAAGAAAAACAAAACAGAAGAGGTATCCAGAGCCTGGGTTTCCCTGCCTAACTGAGCCTCTTTGTTCCAGCTGCCATGTCGGGGTAGTCAATATGCTTTTGAGATAAGAAAGGCCACTGTTTTCTCCCCATTCAAGGGAAGTTCTAGAGTTCCCTAATGCCACAGGGTTTTGGGTGGGAGAGTCTTCAACAGAGACATAGAGACAGATTCACTCCAATTTGAAAGCTCAATTGAGTCCTTGACTCTTTCTGCTCAGTGACCATTAAAGAGACTTCTCATCATCCCTAAAGTGCCTGATTTTCCTGCAGTGCTAAGTCACACATGACTGGCTTTCAGCAGCAATGGGGTTTTGTCATTCCTAAAGCACTTAAACACTGAGCTGGCACACATGGACTGGCTGGAAGTAGCGTATGCCATTAAATTCTCACCTGGATGTCAGCAAAAAATAGGGAAGTTCATCTTCAGATCCTCCCTCAGTCATCATTCACAAGGGAATCATTCTCTGAAGGGAATAAAATGTGGAATATTAGAGCATAGAATTCTAGGGCTTAGATCTCATCTAGAAGATGATGATAAATGGTGGGTCCCCAACCTATAATTTAGGGTTAGAGAAGAATATTCAGGAAAGCTAAATGTTTCACACTATTTAGCTATGTTGGAAAGAATACTGAATTTGGAGTCAGGAGAAAATTGAGTTTGAACCCCACCTCTAACTCTGACTTGCTGTGACACCATGGATAAGTCACTTTGCTTTTCACTCAGCTTTCTTAACAGTAAAATGAGGCAGTTGGACTAGACAGCCTTTAATTACCTGAGATAGATGAATCTTCCTGACTCAAGGCTTGACACTGTGCTATGTAGGTGTCTAAAAGGTATAACTATTATTGTACAAGTGGGTAAAATAAGACACAGGAAATTAGACATCACAGTGAGTATAGTCCCAAGCCTGGAATCAAGAAGACCTGAGTTCAAACCTAGCTCAGACATTGACTAGCTGTGTGACCCTAGGCACATCATTTAACCCTGTTTCCCACAATTTCCTCATATATAAAATGAGCTAGAACAGAAAATGGCAAACCTCTCCAGTATCTTTGCCAAGAAAATCCTAAAAGGAATCACACAGATTTGGACATGATTGAAAATGACTAAAGAACCACATTTTTTCTTTTAACATTAAGCCTAAATTTCTCTCTTTGCAAGATTAATCAATCAATTCACTTCTCTTAATCCTACTCCTTTGGCCAAAATGAATCATCATCAGCCCTTCAACTACTTAAAATATAATTATTCATTCCATTCTCTCCATCTCCAATCTTCTCTCCTCTAGACTTGATAAGCCCAGTTCTTTCCTTGGCATATTCTCAAGATGTCTTTTTTGGTTCCTGATCCTCTATTATTGGAGTGAGGTTTTTGCTGTTCTCCTTTTGAATATCCTAAGCCTTTCATTCTAACTTGCCTTTTAGTGATTTGTGTCAACATCAGTGAGCCTTCCAATCCATCCCCTTCCTCCCCTTCCAAACACCAGTGGAATGTAAGATGACTGAGGGCAAGGATCATATATTTTTGTATCCCTAGCACTAGATCTTGTACATAGAAGGATTTAAGAAATAATTGCCACCTCTGTCACATTCTGGAGAATTATTCCATGTCTCAGTTATCCTAGACAACTCTTTAAGACTATAAGTTGAAGAGAACATACCAATTTCTTTTACTACGGGAAGTTACTTGCTTGGAGAGTTATTTATGGTGATGAAATGAGAAGTGTAGACAAAAAGAAAAGTTTATTTAATTTGATTTGTCCTTTTGCTCAGTCAGGAAATCTAGTTTGTCTTCAGAGGCTATATGATCGGGCTTTCCATTAGCAGGATTATTCTGGCATCGAGGATGTTTTGGAAAGGGGAGAAATTGGAGTAAGAAGCTCTAAGTGTTCAAACCACAGATAATGAAAATTTGAACTTGGATGAGAGAATAGGAATGAAAAGGAAAATATAAATGGGAGAGAGATTGCAGAGATATAATCTGAAGAGCATATTAGTAAGGGTTAGAGTGGAATTAGCTAATAATAAACATAGAATAATAATCCCTCTATAATTGAACCTTGTTCAATAGGACCTAAATTAAGGAGAAGTTAGTGACAGGGGCATGACAAGAACTATTCATAATCTGTGTGGGTGTGTGTGTGTGTGTGTGCGCACACGTGTGCGTGTGCATGTATGATGATTTTTGTGGGAGAGTATGGTCTATTTGTAGGCCAGTCTTAAATAGTAACATTGAGATAACACTTTTCTTTTAAACTATCAATGTAAATTTCTCAAGAACTCTGGGATGTGATATAAGTATGGTAGATATCATTAGCCCCATTATGCAGATGAGAACATTACAACTCTAAGAGATTCAGTGATTTGCTAATGGTCATTCTAATGGTCATTCAGCTGGTAAGTACTAGTGTTGGGATTTGAATCTAATTGTTTCTGACTCCCAAACTGACCCTCTCCCTGCCTATGACTATGCCATGCTTTTTCCTGACCTGCAATCAAATCTATGTCCTTGGGGTTACTGGAGATTAGATGACCATCAGTTTTTAAGGTTCCCCAGAAGGAAGCAATATCAATTTCACATATTTTCCTACCTTTTCTGCATAGTCAGGGCATATCCAGCTATAAAATTCTTGGTATTCTATTCATGGATTTGCAATGTTGGACATGTCATTTCTCTTCTCAAATGAGATTGTATTTATAGAGTTCAGCACAGTGCTCAGCACATAGTAGGTACCATATAACAGATATTTCCTTCCATCTTTTCCCTCTCTGGATCTCGTTTTCTTCCACTAGTAGATAAGGAAAATGAGACATGTCACCCAGCTCATTGGATTGCAGGTCTAGTTGTCTTTCTTCCATTTTAATCTCCAAATGCACTTGACATGACCTGACCTAGTTATATCTAAGACATCAATAGTTATTTGCTATTTCATGAAGTGATGCTGCTGGTCATCTTCATTGATAATTATTTTTGCAAATGAGATCATACTATAGATTGCTGTTGACTTTATATACCACATCCCTCTGTTTTTTAAGAACAACCAATGGAGTGGAGAGAATGTTGTATTTGGAGGGTAGCGGTCTGATTTCAAATATATGTTCTATTACTTATTACCAATGTAACCATGAACAGAATGCAACTTTTCTGAGCCCTCAGTTCTGTAAAATAAGTGGATGAATTGCAAAGGATCTTCCGACTCTAAATCTATTAAGTCTGTGATCTCCAAGCCCTCTTTTGTTGGAAGCATCTTGAGAGCAGAGACTGTTTTTTTGTTGTTGTTGTTGTTTCTTTTTGTTTGTTTGTTCGTTTGTTTTTTATCTATACTTTTCAACTCAGGACCTGGCACATAGTAGATGCTTATTAATGCATCTTGAATGAATAAATGATTACACAAAAAGAGAGAATTTAGGGATTTTTGCCCTGTTAACAGAAATCTGCAGTAGAACAGAGAACAACTCTCTGTTTTTCTTCTTCAACAACTCTGCCTGACAGAAACATTGTGAAGAGTTTACATCTTTAAGACTTAATGGACTATGAAATAAAAATGAGCTTAGAGCAGAAAAATTATACTTGAAATTATGTATTTTTATGCCTATGTATCTAAGGATGCTCTCTGGGTCTCCTAGTGGTCTTATAGGACTCAATAATAGATACTAGGGAGAAATGTGGTAAATATTCATAAGACGATGCAAGTATCTATTCAACACATAAAATAGTTATAGAACAAGAAAAGGAAAGAAGTGAAAGCAACTCAAAGAAATAAATACATTAAAGTAGTCAGATTGGAGATTCCCTGAAGGCAGCCATGAGTGGTAGAAAGAAAAACGGATTTGGAATTGGGACACCTAAGTTTCAACCTTCTTTCTATGACTTCATAGTTATATGACCCTAGGTAATCATGTCGCCTCTCTGGAGCTTGGTTTCTATATTAGTAAAACCAAGAAAAAATGGACTAGAAGACTTCTAAGAATCCTTGGAACTCTTAAATTCCATGACTTTCAGCTTTTTCAGGGTTTTGGGGTTATCTGCATTTTGCCACATTATCTAAGTAGAATATGGTTTTATATGTAAGGTTGGCACTACACACGATAGACAAATTTATCAAGAGATGTCTCTCATCACCCAATCATAATGTTTAAATTTAGTTTCATTACAGTTTCTATTTAGTGTTTTCTGGAAACATGCATTTAAGCAGAGTAAGCATATATGATGGAAATGGGAAACACATTAGAACTAATTGTTAAACATATAAAGTCATTATAAATCAATATTATCCAACAAAAGCCATGGCAGATTGAGCTTCTATCATTATTGTCCCATTTAGGGATAATCACATCCAAGCCTGAACTTCTCCCACCTGTTGGTTACTTGCGAGATTTTTCTCCCCTTTTCTTTTCTTACATGGTGACTTCATCACTTCTTGCCTAGACTATTGTAATAGCCTCTTTTTTTTGATAATAGCCTTTTAATTGTTCTCCCTCTTTCAAGTCTTACCCCCACATCAGTCCTCCCCTGTACAGCTGCCAAAATGATTTTCCTAGATCAGTGATGGGCAAACTTTTTAAAGAGGGGGCCCAAAGGAAAGGAAATGCTCATCTGTCAGTCTGTTTCTAAGACAATTCTTTTGAAGTTTCATTGTATTGTATCCCACTTATTGTATTCATCAGATTAGGAATAATGTCACCCGGCTGGATAGAACATTTCAAGGGGCTACATCTTGCCCATCACTGTCCTAGATCATAAGTATAACCATCTCACTCTCCTGACTCGAGTAAAAGCTGCTAGAATAATCAGCTGCTGATTATTCTAGGGATCTGAAAGTGATCTTAAAACACAGACTATTAGAAGACAGAATTTAAAAAAAAGCTAGAGTTAGACAGTTTCTTAGGACACTTATGTGGTGCAGTAGATAGAGTGGCAAGGATGGAATAATACATTAAGAAATGTTTACTGAACGACTGACATTCTGTTGAAGGAGACCATAGGGACACAAGTGGATACCTACAAAATAAAAAAAACAAGGTAAGGTTATTTTTGTTTTTGTTTTGAAGGGGAAAGGAAAGGAGGAGACCAAGCATTTGTGAAGTATGTCAGGCACTGTGTTAAGTGCTTCAGAAATATTATTTTACTTGAAGACACTAACAGCTGTAAGGATGGGGAGGAATCAGAAAAGACTTCATAAGGTTTAGAGCTGAAAGAGGACCTAGAAGTTTCCTAGATTAGGAAACTAAGTCCTAGATTGCTGTTCATTTATTTCAGGTGTGTCTGACTCTGTGATTCCATTTGGAGTTTTCCTGGCAAAGAAACTGGAGTGATTCGACATTTCCTCCTCTGCCTCATTTGACAGGTTAAGAAACTGAAGCAAAAACAGGATTAAGTGACTTGTCCAGGGTCACACAGTTAGTATCTGAGGCCAGATTTGAACTCACAAAGATGAGTCTTCATGATTTCAGATCAAATACTTTATCCATAGTGTCACCTAGCTTCCCTGAAGCCTGGATATAGAGGTTAAACTACTTGTCTAAAGGACTTTTAAGTGTTAAATACTGGGTATGGGATTCAAATCAGGGACTCTGATACCCCAATACTCTACTGCATCCCATCTCTTTTCTACAACATATACAATTGCCCAACAAATACATTATTGTAGATGTATAAAATCAGTTGTGATTGGTGTGGGAGTGTAGGAGCATGTTAAGACCTGGCATGTGAATTAGACTTTTAAAAAACGAGTAAAATTTCAGTGAATGAAAAAGGGATTGGAGGGCAAAATCAGGGGAGAAGGAGGGGGAATTCAAATAGTCTAGTTTGTTAGGAGCATAGAGGATATTAGCTCACAAGGACATCAAAGAACATTTATTCTGATATGTTCATTTTCCAAATGAGGAATTGGGGGCTCAGAGCCATGATGTCACTTGTCCAAGGTCACATATCTAGTTAAGTTGTGGGGCTCAAATTGGAATCCAGGTTTCTTTGATTCTCAAGACTTGATTCCCGCCAGTTTATTGGTATTCATTTATTTATTCACAAGTTTTCCCCAGCATTTTTTTGACTGAGGAATTCAGAAAATCATTCTTCTGATTTTTTAAAGTACACGGATAACATAGGACAATGAGTGGTTTAAAGCATTCTGTTGCTAAATTATTAGTCAGCTGAGTGGGAGGAACAGCAAAGATAAGAAATAGGAAAAAGGTAGGAAGATAGCCTGGGTGGGAAGTACACAGTGGAAGTCAGCAATTTTCATTTTAAATGACAGCATTTAATAATCAAAGTAGGAGTCTGGGACCTGGGGACAGTACTGCAGCTGCCACTGCCAGAAGCTGAGGATTCAATTCAATTTAATTCACATTTATTAATGTGTGTGATTTTTACTATAAGACCTCTGCTGAAGCCCTACTCTGAAGTCTTATCATGGCACAGGTCATCAGAGCTATGACCAAGGGCATAAACAGATTTGGGGAGGGAATGAGGGGGCCATTTGTACTCCAATGCAGACCTTCTTTGAGGGGGAGGTCTGAGAAGGGAAGGAGATTCTATAAATCTCTTTGGTCTATGGATAAGGGTCAGTGGAGAGATAGTGTACCTTCAGAACAGGTATAACCCTTAACCAGAAGGCTAACATAGCTCCCAAGATGGGATGCTACAGTTTGGACTACTTTATGCCCATTGAGAGGCCATGTCCTTCTATTCTTTGCTCAGGATCTAAACTTTACTCTGGAAAACATACCCTTCAAGGTAATAAATGTAGAGTAACTCAAAATTCTCACCAGTGAAATTTAAACTTCTTAAGGGAAGGAATTATTTCGAGTTTTGCTTTTATTTTATTTTATTTTATTTTATTTTATTTTATTTTATTTTATTTTATTTTATTTTATTTTATTTTATTTTAGTGGCCCAGAATTCTTGAAGGTGAGATCCCTTGTTTCCTCACTCATATTATCTTTCACTTGCTATAGTATGATGGTTGACAAATAGTGCAGCCATGGAATCATGGACTCTCAAAGTCAGAAGGGACTTCTGAGCTCATCTATTCATCTTCAGGCATCCCAAACAAGTAGTTATCCAGGTCAAGAAACTACAATAAAAGAGGAAGCTGGGGCAGCTGGGGTAGCTCAGTGGATTGAGAGCCAGACCTAGAGACGAGAGGTCCTAGGTTCAAATCTGGCCTCAGACACTTCCCAGCTGTGTGACCCTGGGCAAGTCACTTGACCCCCATTGCCCACCCTTACCACTCTTCTACCTAGGAGCCAATATACAGAAGTTAAGGGTTTAAAAAAAAAACAACCAAAACAAAAAAAAAAAAAAAAGAGGAAGCCACTCACATTCCATTGATGGACACCTCCAACTGTTAGGAAGTCCTTAAACTGAATCCAAATTTGCTTTCTGAAGCATTCATTTCTGGTTTATTCTGTGGGACAACGCTGACTCGGTTCCTTTCAATTTCGAATGTAGTACGATTTCTGTCTCATGAGAAAACTTTAATTGTGGGACTTGGGAGAAAACCTTCTTGCATTATTTGATCCTAGTCCTGCATAGCTGAGAAACTGGACCACTCCTACCTTAACTCCAGAGTGAGCAGGTTTAGGTTCCATGTAAAGGGAGACTTCCTAAATGATTCGAGCTGCCCCAAGATGTAATGGATTGCCACGGGTAGGTTTTCTAGCAAAAGCTATATGATGGCTGGCCAGATATATTGTTGAGGGGATTGTCCTGTTCAAGGAAAGATTGTACTAGGTCCCCATCCAACCTTGAGACTTTGAGAAGGCTGTGCAACAGCAGAGAAGTGTTGCTATTGGAAAAAAAAACAAAACAAAACAAAACAGAGTGGAAACGTAGGTTCTGAAACAGGAGCCGGATTTCTGAAGTCTAGTTTAATATTGGTCAAGAATTGAGGGGGAGAACATTTATATGACTCAGTGTCTGCTTCATGTGTGGCTTGTCTGATGTCCTCTGAAGTCATATAAGCTGGGGAGCTCCTGACACAGGGTCCTCACTATTCTCAGTAATTATGACCAAATCTATGCATCTGAAACAACAATAGAAAGAGAATTAGAGCTGAAACCAGTAAGACCTGAGTTAAAATCTAGCCTTATTGGTCAGTGGATCTTGGACAAGTCACTGAACCTTTGATTCCTCAACCTTTAAACTTCAGTTTCCTCACCTATAAATTAGGAGAAATAATAGCACCTATTCCCCACGGCTATTGTGAGGATGAAGTGAGATGTTTGTAAAGTGCTTTGAAAACCTTAAAGTACTATGTAAGTGGCAGCTATTACCATTATCCTCTTCCTTATCATTGACATCATTGTCATCGTCATCATTTTTCCCTTAAACATGGTGCCCTTTTCATTTCTTATCTTGAACATCAGGACCCTAATAATAGCCCCTACATTGCAGGGTCGCAACGAACAAGTGAGATAATGCTCATCATACACTTAGAAAGTATGTAAATGTTACTTATTCTATGTAATATGTAATTTTATTCTATGTAATATTCTATGTAATAACTATGCAAATGTTATTGCTATTCATCCTTTTTTTCAGTTATGTCTGACTCTCTGTGACTCCATTTGGGGTTTTCTTGGCAAAGATACTAGAACAGTTTGCCATTTCCTCCTTTAGTTCACTTTACCGATGAGGAAACCAATTCAAACAGGGTTAAATGACTTGCCCAGTGTCACACAGGTAGTATGTTTCTGAAACTAGTTTTGTACTCCCGTCTTCTTGACTTCAAACTGGGTTCTCTACCCACTATATCACCTAGCTATTCTGTATAAGCATAAGTTTTCATGATTGCTACTCCATTCACTTGAAATTAATTCCCTCTGGGTCCCCTAGTTCCTATCTCTACCTGTTTTTTTTTCCTTTCTTCCTGCTCAGGAATTAGTGATTCTCTATCCTTTCCTTTTCACTTTAGCTTAAGCAATCTCTAATGATTTGCACCTCTCATAGCACTTTTTAAAGACAATACCACTTCCTTATTGATACTTAGTAGAATCTAAATTGTATTATAAGCATACCATCTCCTAATAAGATTATATAGACTTAGAAGAGATCTTAGAGGTTATGTAATCCACCTCCCTGAATTTATAGTCAAGGAAACTGAGGTTCAAGGAGATGTGGCAGTTTGCCCAAGATTAGTGGAGTAGGAGCAGAATTCAAACCCATGTCCTAGGACTTGGTTTGCTTACAGTGCATCTTGTTTGCAGGGATGTTAAATACTTTTAGTTTAAATACTTTTGGATTTTTTTTCTGGGAATCTAGCCCAGTGATTTCCATGTTAAATTGATCTGACTCCTTTAGAGGCAGCCCCCCTTATCACAGACATCTTCATTTTGGGGATTGCCTTCTGTGACAGCTGGAAATGCTTCCCTCACCCAGGACTGAGAGCAGAAACACAAACAAAAGTCAGGTGATTACTCACCGAAGCACCATCTGTCTCATCAACTTCGCCCCTTCTCCTTCAGTGCCAAAGGCATCACAACTGCCCACGTGGGCATCCAAACTGAGTGTGCACTTGGACCTCCAGGTACCAGGGACTTAGTAACAGATGGCTTCCTCTAATGGAGGTTCTCTTGTGCACCTCCAGCCTAATGTAGGGGCCTGGCCCAGATTTCAATGTGTTTATTTACATAGAGAAATTGCATTTTCAACATAATTAGCCCAAAATGTGTTCAGACTTACTCTGGAAGCATGAATTAGAATATTTTTCCCTTCAAGGAAAGGGTCATACTGCTGCTCATTTTGGTAGGCTGTTGGGATAGTGGCAGTAAGAAGAAAACTTTGGATTTTACACGAGAGGATATTTGAGAATATTAGACCATTTGGGTCTTTGTCACTTGAGAAAGCAGCTACTGACTTAATAGTAAATAGCATTGGGCCTGGAGTTAGGAAAACCTGAATTTAAATCGAGCCTCAGATACTTCCTAGCTGTGTGACTTAGGCAAGTCAAGTCACTAAATCTCTGTATTCCTAGGAGGCAGGTAGGTGACTCAGTGGATAGAGTGTGACAGGTCTTGGAGTCAAGAAAACTTTAGTTCAAAATCTGGACTGAAACATATTCTAGTTGTGTGACCCAGGTAAGTCTCTTAAACTCTGATTGCCGGACAAAACGGGTCCACTGGAGAAAGAAATGACAAACCACTCCAGTGTTCTTGCCAAGAAAAACCCAGTGGATAGTTATGTCCAGGGCTATGGGGTCCCAAGAGTCAGACATAACTGAAACTCTGAATAACAATGAGAAGGAAAAGGAGGCTTTAGAATAGAGGTTATTAACTTTTTTTCTGAGTCTGGTAAAGCTTTTGGTTCTCTTCTCAGGCTGATGTTTTTAAACACATGAAAATAAATTATAGAATTGCCCAGGAAACTAATTATAGGGAAATATACTTATTAATGTATTTTAAAATATATTTATGCACTCCATGTTAAGAATGCTTACAAAAGTTTAGAAGCTCTTCTGGGGCTTCTAGATATGACAGAGGCCACCATTAATTTGTTTGGAGGGAGAAAATACCTAGAGAAACAAAGGGAAGTAGAGGCAATATCAGAGTCATAAATCATCCCTATTTTGTAGATATTTTTCAGTCTTTTCAGTTGTGTTTGGCTCTTCCTTACCCTCCTTTGGGGTTTTCTTTCTTTTTTTTTTTTACATGTTGATATAATTTTAATGCTTATTTTCTGATATTTTACAATCCATGTTCTTTATCTCCTTCCATTCTCTCTACAAGAAAGCAGATAATATGATATAGATTATATGTATATTATCAGATAATACATATGTCCATATCTGTCATGTTGGGAAACAAGACTCATTTTGCTTACACTAGAGAAAAATTCATGGAGGAAATAAAGTGAAGAACAGTATATTTCCATCTTCATTCAGATTCCATCTGTTCTTTCTATGGCACTGGATATCCTTTTTGTCAAGAGTTTCTTAGAGTTGTCCTAGATCCTTGCCTTGTGGATAATAGTTAAGTCATTCATAGTCAATCCTGTTGTTACTGTGTACAACATTCTCCTGGTCCTGCTCACTTTGTGTCACTTCATATAATTCTTTCCAAGTTTTTTTTGTGATTATATTATTTGTCATTTCTTATGGCACAATAGTATTCCATTACAAGCATATGCCACAACTGGTTCAGCCATATTCTAATTGATGTATATCCCTTCAGGTTCCAGTTCTTTGTCACCACAAAAAAGAGCTGATAAACACTTTTCCCCCCTATCTTTAATCTCTCTGGGATAGAGCATTAGTATTTCTGGGTCAAAGGGTATGAATAGTTTGATGACCTTTTGGGCATGGTTCCAGACTCTTCTCCAGAATAGCTGCATCAGTCCACAGATCCACCAAAAGCGTATTAGTATCTCATGTTTTCCATATCCTTTATCCCCTCTAACATTTATCATTTTCCTTTGTCATCACATTAGCCAATCTGGTGGGTGTGGAGTGGTACCTCAGAGTAATTTTAATCTGCATTTCTCCAATCAGTAGAAATTTAAAGATTTTTTTTCATATGACTAAAGATTGCTTTGATCTCTTCATCTGAGAATTGCCCGTTCATATTCTTTGACCATTTGCCATTTTGGATTTTCTTAGCAAAGATATTAGAGTGGTTTGCCATTTCCTCCTCCAAATCAATTGACAGATGATGAAACTGAGGCAAACAGTGTTAAGTGACTTATCTAGGGTCACTTAGCTAGTGTCAAAGGCCTGATTTAAATTCAGGTCTTCCTGACTGCTGGTCCAGTACTCCATCCACTGCACCAAATAGCTTCCCAGTCCTAATATTATTGAATTCTTAGTGTGAGTCATTGTGTCAGTCTGTGAAGATCATTCTATCTAATACATCAGAGTCCGGGAGACCAGCTCTCCATCATGATGCAGTTAAACATGCTGAAAATAGCTTCCATTTTTACTTTTCGAAGTCATGGGCTGGGCTGTATACAATGCTTCTCTTGTAGGGTCCATGGCAGCTAGAATGGAGCTGGGTACACAGGAGCCTCTCAATGATTCCTAGTTGATTAATTGACTGATTGATGTTAAAGACTGTCAGGAAAACCTGAAGATCCACTAGGGGCAGAGAGTGACACTGGGACCTTTGTAAGACCTCAGCTTCTAGAAATGCACAGAACTTGGATCCCAAGGATGCACAGACTTGCCTCTGTCCCTGTGCAAATGGAGATGAAAAAATATGTGAAGATAAGACCTCCCCTCCCTGCTCTGTTTCCTGCTGAGAATTTTAAAAGTGCCAAGTTGTTAGAAAATGTTTATATGGTAAAGGAGACTATGCACAGCACCATGATAGGAAGAAAAGACTAAGATCTGAAGGCAGAAATTTGGGGTTCAAATACCATCTCCATCACTTATTAATGGTATAATGGATTGCAAATTACATAAAATGTCTTAGTTTCCAATTCCTCAGCAGTAAAATGGGAAGAAAAAAGTTACCATTGCTCATTTCACAACATTTTTAAGGCATGCATTGTAAAAGTAACTGTCAAAATGTAAAATTTGTTATTAATTCAATACTGCTGTGGGTTTTTTTTTTACTTTTTTATTTTCTTGCTACACTAATGATAGTTGGCCTTATATTGTCTTAAGGTTTGCAAAACACTTTACACATATTAACTAGTTTAATTCCGACAAAAACTTTCTGAGGCAAGAGCTAAAGGTATTATCCCAGATTAAAGAAGCTGAGACTCAGATAAATTAAGTGATTTACCCATGGTCCCCCAGCTTGGAAATTTTAAAGGCCAGATGTGAATCCAGATCTCTCCTGCTCTCGGGTTAGTGCTTTTTCTATTATATCATGAACTGATGAAAAAAGTTATTGCCCATCTACCCATTCTTACACCTTTATGGTTTATAGATGGTTTCATGATTCTTATGTTTCTAAAATTCAAGTGGTAGCCATTCCTCTAGTGATGAATGTTTCCAAACTTAGACTAGTTCTTGGCCAGCAATATATGGTCTATTATTGAAAGAATTCATACTCAAAGACTTTCCATCTTGAATTAGTGTCCTACTGGCTCAGTCTTCAGGAGCCTGAGGTTACTTCCATACCATAAATGGATTAGTCTTCACTGGAGGATTATTTATTATTATTAGTGGTAATAATAATGACGATGATGACAACCAAAGTAATAGCTAGATAGCTAGCATTTCTACAGCACTCTGAGCTTTGTAAAGTGCTTTATAAATATTATCTCATTTTATTCCCACAGCAACTATGGAGGTAAGTCCTATAATTATTCCTATTTCGGAAATGAGGAAGCTGAGGCAGTAGATTCTCCCTACCATTCCCACATGCATTTGAACAAGCCACCCTGCATGTCTCAGATATATCCTTTTCTAATCTCCGCTTTTCTGAATTTTTATCTTCCTTCAAGGCTCAGCTAAGTCTCACCTTCTCTATGAATCCTATCCTGATAGAAAGAGATAGACAGAGACAGACACAAAGAGACATACAAATACACAGAAAGACAGACATATAGAGACAGATATAGAGAGAAACACAGAAAGACACAGAGACATGAAGAGAGACAGAAAGAGACAGAGAGAGAGGAATCCAGGAGGTCCATAGCTAGGTAAACAATAGTGTGGAATGCGGTAAATCTTATCTTCATTTTAGCCATTTTCAGACCTGCAACCCTTGCTGCAGCTGTTGCTCTTCCCTCAAACCAAACTATTAGAAGCTAATTCTTGGATAAACTAAGGCAGAGAGAAGAGTTTTGCACCTCATTATCCCACATATTCTTATCATCATCTTGGTCATTTTTAATAATCGTAATCAAATCCCCTCTGCTCCTATTTCGGGAAAATGTGTATTAATGAACCATTATATTTCTCCAATCACCGTGTTCATGATTTCCTAGATCATACCTTCTTTCTCTGTCTACTATTCCCCTAAATTATCTCTCCCCATTAAGGTAAACTCCTTTAGGGCATGGATTTTCTTATTTATATTTCCAGTGCTTTGCACAGTATTTGGGGTAGGGTAAGCATTTAATAAATATGTTTTCCTTGATTGATTGATTGAATTGATTCATTTATTCATTCATGTTGCCTTAGTCCTGGAGTGCTATGGTGTTTGTGGCTTGTTATTGTGAAAACCACTATAAGTTTTCAGAAATGGAGATCTCATTCCTGGGTGAGACCATGATCAAATCTGCAGTGGACCAGTTTCATTGTCCTGCTTCCCGATTCAGGGAGGTCTACAGGTATCATCTCAATCCTAGTTACTGTGTGGGGTGTTTTTTGAGTCATTTCTCTCATGTCTGCATGACCCCATTTGAAATTTTCTTGACAAAGGCACTAGCACTAGAGTGGTTTGCCATTTCCTTCTCCGGCTCATTTTACAGATGAGGAAACTTAGACAGTTGGGGTTAAGTGACTTGTCAGGGTCACACAGCTATAAATGATTAAGGCTAGATTTGAACCCCTGAAGATGAGTCTTCCTGATTCCCAGCCTAGTGCTCTATCTACTATGCCACCTACCTGCCTGGAGAGCATGCATGGAGAGAAGAGAAGAATCTTGGTGCTCAACAGAGAAGAGCAATAACTGGTTAATGAATCTGAAAAGCCAGAGATGGGAGCTATGTTAAAACCAAAATCAGAACAAAGGCAGAAAAGGCCAGTGAGAAGTGAGGTCAGGGCAGTTGCTTGAGGTTGATAGGTAGGTGAACAATAGTGTGGAGCATGTAAAACATTCTTCTAACTTACTCTGTTCATTGGTTCTGAGGACACGTGTTTGTTTTTAAGTTGATCATGGGTAGCCAACCCTTCCTTCCTGTTTCCTCTGAATTCCTTCCAGCTGAATGGGTCTTTGGAATCTTGCCCTGATTGTTCTCAAGGACAGTGCTAATTCTAAGTAGCTGAGGGCTTAGAGAGGTCGTACAATTAGAGGGGAGAGAGTCACAGAAAGGTGCACATAGTGCTCCAAGGAAGAATCTGTTTACCTGATGGAAGTCCTCCTCTTCTTTTAAAGTCCTACTCAAATGTCATTTCCTCTAGGAAGTCTTCCTTGATCAACTTAGTAACAACTTTTCCCCTCAGATATATTATCTAATAGAGTGTTCTTTTGAACTTTCAAAGTACTTATCCTGTAATATTGTACGTCTTAACTCTTTGTGTTGGTTCCATCACCCAATTAGTCTCTAATGTCTAAGAGGACAGGAGTCACGTCTTATCTAAACTTTATGTTTTGCTCATACTTATCATAGTTCTCAGACACTTAATAAATGCTTGCTGTAATATATTATTGCACCATATAGAAGCCAGGGACAAGAACTGAAGATTATCCAAATGGGAAGGCAGAAGGAAAAGTTAGTTGGGGGCTATCATCTGGAGGGATTAGTGTATTCTTCTGGAGAGACAGAAACACTTAAGGGAGAATATTTAAAATGGTAATATGATATAAGATATTAAAAGGAAAGTACATAGAATGGTAGAACTGGAAAGGACCTGTGTTAGAACAAAGATTGTGAGAGGTAGAATGGACCTTTTGTGTATCACCTATTCCAATTTCCTTGTTTTAGAGATGAACTAATAGAAATGCTTGTCAGCATTCATTGCTTCCTTTTCCTCACTTTCTATTCACCTACTAATTCTTTGTAAGTTAGCTTTTAACTCCACCAGTCACGTGAAATTGCTTTCTGTACTTTCCATTTGACTATTAGTTCCATTTGACTATTAGCTTCTACAAAGAGATATTTACTTCAGATCTCTACATTTGTACAAATGTACAAACATCCTATTCCTCTATCCTTTCCTCACACTCTGATTCCTTTAGGGACATACTTTTACCTATAATTCCTTAGTTTCTGAAGGAGAAAGTTCAAAACTTAATTCTGTTCCTACATAACATTGCTTCCAACAAGTTCATGTTCAAAGACTATGCAAGTCCTTATCTTAGTTTCTCCACTGGCCTGGACCCTGAAGATTATGTTTTAAACCCTTACCTTCTGTCTTAGAATCAATACTAAGTATTACTTCCAAGGCAGAAGAGTAGTTAGGACTAGGTAGTTGGGAATAAGTGTCTTGCCCAGGGCCACATAGCTAGGACTTGTCTAAGGTCAGATGTGAAAATAGGACCCCCTATCTCTAGGCCTGCCTCTCTATCCATTGAGCCACCTAGCTGCCCCCTTAAGGTTACCTTTTTGCCCCTTTAGAGCATTGATGCTACTGATTGCAACATTCTGTCTGGAAACCAAACTCTGAAACATTAGGGCATTGGGATATCTTTATGACCTTTCAAAACTCCCAAGGTTGAAGACTCTACTCCTGGAACAAGAAAGAACAAATGAAAAAGCCAAGGACCAAGGCATCGTTCTTGGGTCCACACAGCCACAGAATAGGGGAGGCGCCAAAGGTTTGCCCTTACAGAATGGTCTTTCATTCAACTCTGAGTAAAGGTATTACTCATATTTCCCTGATGTGAATGAAACAAAGGGGAGATAATTGATTTTGATAAATCTTTCTGAATCCCTCTAAAACCAATCCCAAATCCTTTCCTTTATCATGTGGTTAGCCAACCAGAATTGATTATGGAGAGTCTACAATGTTCTACAGTCTCTCCAAGCTCTTCTTTCCCATGCTATCAAGATTCACCCAGTAACTTATTTCCATGTATCCTTTATGTGGACAAGTTGAATCAATCAAGCAAGATGATGGGGTCTGAGCATATGCCAGACCCTCATTACACAGGTCTTCTGACTCTACATTCAGTGCCCTTTCTACAAAATTAATATTATCTTGTCATGGTCTGCCTGCCCAATTCGACAAACATTTATTTAACACCTACTCTTAAGTGAGAATGGTGCTTAGCTCTGGGAAAGATACAGAATTTAGATCAGACTTGTCCTTACCTTCATGGAACTTAGAGCATCCGTATGAAAATATTTTTGTTCTATTTACCGAAGTTTCTTTGGAACCCAGGAAACAATTAGAAAAAAAAATATCTTTGTCTAGGGAAGACTCTTACCCTATCCCATTCTCCCCTGCTTGTGTATCTCCAGTGATGAGAAACTTATCACCTCTTGACACACTTTCCAGGAATCCAATCCTAGAGAATGAAGACAAGAGCTGAAACCTGTTAGTTTAGGGCTGAATATGCCTCCCCTGGAGGATTGGGTCCTTCCTTTTTTTTTTTTTTTTTTTTTTTTGCACAACTAGAATCTATATTCAGTTTATGGCAAGAACTGAAACAGCCAACTATCCAGAACTTTCAAAACCAAGATTCTGGACCATCTCTAGCTATTTAGAAAGAGGCACCAACCAACAAAGCTCTATGGAAGAGGGCGGCCTATCTATGGATAATTCAGCCAGCAGAGATTAGCCATTGCTTATCTATATTCTCTTAGGTGACAGCTACATAGACAGGGATTATAGCCCTAAGAGTTGCTTCTTAATTTAAACTTCACACTAGCTAGTTAAGCTTATCTAATTTCAAATGACTCTAATATTGTTCAGGAGGTAATAAGATGGCTCAGTGGAATGAGACTCAGGCCCAGAGATGGGAGATCCTGGGTTCAAATATGGCCTTAGACACTTCCTAACTGTTTGACCCTGGGCAAGTCACTTAATCCCTATTAATTATTCCTTACCTGATTTCTGCCTTGGTTCCAATACACAGTATTGGTTCTAAGATGGAAGGTAAGGGTTTAAAGGAACAAACAAACAAACAAATGTACTGTCCAGAATGATGAAGGTGATAGTCCCGCTGTCTTCTGCCTTAGACAATAGCTAGATTATGGCAATCTGAGAAACACACTAACAAAGGAATTAGCAAACTATGATGTCCCAAGGAGTTCAAGGAAAATAGGAATCATTCCATTCAGGGATCAATCAATGGAAACAATGATATTTAGTTTAGAGAAGACTTAGGGAAGATGAGGTTCCATCTTCAAAGATTTGAAGGACTGTCTTTTATAAAGAACATTAAACATGCTATGATTGACTGTATAGACCAAGGGTAGGAATATTGGAAAGAAATTACAGAGAGGAAGTTTGGGGTTCCATATCCAGGAAAACATAAGCTCCTAGAGGGCAGGATCTGGATTTTTGTTGTCATTGTTGTCATTCTAATTCCATAGACTAACACAGTCTGCTTGGCACATAGTAGGTACTTGACATAAGCTGTTTTTATTAAATGAAGAACTTGCTAAGAATTAAAGGAGTCTGATAATGGAATTGGCTCCCACACGAGCAAGTTCATTGTCACTGGAGATGCTTAAGCTAGGTGATAACCGTCAGACTTTGTAAACTTTACACAGTATGAGCCCCATATAAATAAGCATGTTATTATTATTATACTTAAGTTTTCTTCAAGGCTCAATTCAGGTGCTTTCACCTAAAGGAAGCCTTCTAATCTCTTTAGTTGTTATTACTCTCTTTTCTTAAATTATATTGTATTCATCTCATTAAATGCTGTAAGTGCTCAGAGAAGAAAGATTTTTTTCCCCTCTATTGTCTTTGAATCTCCAGTGTCTAGCACAGCGTTTGGCTCATAAAAACTACCTAATAATTGTTAACTGAAATGAATTTATTTCCATTCTGTTATTTTGGTTAGAAAAGGGATTCTAGGAGAGGGTTAGAGATTAGACTAGATGACCTATACAATTATTTAACTGTAGAATGTAATAGCTAGATAGAAGCTGTAGAGACCATTTCCCTCCTCTATCTCTTAATTTAATTTTCAGGTTATTTTTCCTCCACCCCAAACCTTGGATTCTATGGTTTCTTTTAGTGGATATCCAGATTTCCAGAAAGGGTCTGGGATGACATCAGAAATGGTTTGGGTGTGTCTTGTTATTTTTAAAAGCAAGGAAGTCACTGGGTGTATTCCCATGTAGCATTTTGGCCTTTGTTCCAGCTAGTTTTGGAAGACACCCAAGAAAAGGACAGACTGCCAGACTGGTACGTATCTACCACCTTGAGTATCTGCTCTTTTTCTTCTTCTTTTTCCTCTTTAAAAAAATATACCCTTGGAAGGGACTTCTGCAAAACTGTGAATAAAATTCCTCAGAATGATCAAGCTTTTTAAAAGTCTTCTCCTATGGAAATCTGTTCTGTCCCCACCACTCTGGGAAATTGAGAGCCAAAGATTGGATTAAAACTGCAGGAATACCTCAGGGATAGCAAACTCACCACTAAGTCTGTTTAGAATGGCTAATAATGGGAAAAGAAGAGTGTTGAGATTTAATGGGAAACTGAGACTCTCTGCTGCAGCATTCTGGTGGGAAAGCTTTGTCTATAGAGCACTTGGACTCAATCAATTCAGGTCCTGCCACTGGATATTCCTAAAGTCAACCTGAACCTCTTCGGGGATCATTTATCTCCTCTATCAAAAGAGGGGGTTGGATGAGATTATTTCCAGAGTCTTTTCTTCGTCCAAAGACGGTAATGTCTAAAGCAGGGGTTGGCAACCTTTTTGGCCATGAGAGCCATAAACACCATATTTTTTAAAATGTAATTTTGTGAGAGCTGTACAGTGCTCACAGTGCGCTCCTGTAACAGCACCTGAAAAAAATTGACTTTATGGCTCCTGCAGAAAGAACCATATCTGGCCCTCAAAAGAGTCAGATATGGCTCGAGAGCCATATGTTGCTGACCTCTGGTCTAATGTCTATTCTAAATTTATTGTCTCCTATTCAGGGATAGGTTCTTGAACTGGTCAGTGTTGGATCACCTGTATTCCCCACTGTCCTTCTTTGTTATTATTGCTTTGTTTGAGGTGGGAATGTATAGCAATGTTTGCTGCTCCTAATAGAAGGGAAGGTTATAAATTTTTATGTGTGTCTTGGACCTCTTTGGAAGTCTGGTGAAGCCTATGGACTGCTCAGAATAATGTTTTTAAATGCATAAAGTAAAATAGATAGGATTACAAAGGAAACCAATTGCACTGAAACACATCTTATTAATGTCCAAAATATTCAAAGATGAGGAGTGTGGAATGGAAAGAGAATAATTTTTCAATTCCAAGGGTTCATGTTCAAAAGGCGACTCTAGCTCTGTTATTTCTGTAGTTTCTATAACCATGGGAAACTCATTTTACTTCTGTTGGCCTCAGTTTCCTTGTTTTTAGAATAAAACACTTGAAATGATTTATTTGTGGATTATAATGTTAAGAAGCAGCAAGTAGGGAAAAACATTAATTGCTCATGGGTAGTTCAAGCTAACATAATAAAAATGACAATCCTACCCAATTTAATCTACTTATTCAGTGAAATACCTATCAAACCACTAAAAAACTTTTTTATAGAATCAGAAAAATTATAGTAAAGTTTATCTGGAAGAACAAAAGATCAAGAATATCAAGGGAAATAGTGAAAAAATTATGAAGGAAGGGGGCTTAGCAGTACCAGATCCTAAATTGTATTATAAAGCAGTGGTCATCAAAACAATATGGCACTGGCTTAGAGAACGAAGGGTGGATCAATGGAATAGATGAGGGTAAATGACCTCAACAAGCTAGTGTCCGATAAATCCAAAGATCCCAGTTTTGGGGACTAGAACTCACTATTTGACAAAAACTACTGGGAAAATTGTAAAAGAATCTGGAAAAAATTAGGTGTAGATCAACATCTTATACCTTATATCAAGATAAATATAAAATGGGAAATCACTTAAATATAAAGAATAAAATAATAAATAAATTAGGTGAACATAGATTAGCATACCTGTCAGATATATAGAAAAGGAAAGAATTTAAAACCAAGCAAGAGATAGAGAACATTACAAAATGTGAAATAAATGACTTTGATTATATCAAATTAAAAGGTTTTTGTACAAACAAAAGCAATGCAACCAAAATTAGAAGGGAAGCAACAAACTGGGAGAACATTTTTATAACAAAACTCTCTGAAAAAGGTTTAATTTCCCAAATATATATAAGGAACTAAGTCAAATTTACAAAAAAAAATCAAACCATTCTCCAATCAACAAATGGTCAAGCGACATGAATAGGCAATTTTCACATGATGAAATCAAAACTATCTATAAGCACATGAAAAATGTTCTAAATCTCTCTTGATTAGAGAAATGCAAATTAAAACAACTCTGAGGTACCACCTCATACCTAGGAGACTGGCCAATATGGCAGCGAAAGAAAGTGATAAATGTTGGAGGGGATGTGTCAAAATTGGGACACTAATGCATTGCTGGTGGAATTGTGAATTGGTTCAACCATTCTGTAGGGCAATTTGGAATTTTGAGCAAAGAGTGATAAAAGAATGCCTGCCCTTTGACCCAGCCATACCACTGCTGGGTTTGTACCACAAAGAGACAATAAGGAAAAATACTTGTACAAAAATATTTATAGCCATGCTCTTTGTGGTGACAAAAAATTGGAAAATGAGGAGGCGTCCATTGATTGGGGAATGACTGAACAAATTCTGGTATATGTTGGTGATGGAGTACTTTTGCGCTTAAAGGAATCATGAACTGGAGGAATTCCAGTTGGGGTTTCAACCTAATCTAAAAATGCATTTCATTCTCACCTAATCAAATCTTCATTAGTTTCTCTGTATTATTTGTAACAGATGTTAGGCAATGAAACTCTTCCCCAGTTTAGGCCTAGTCTATATTCCATGCTTTTAATTTTGTTATTTTTTGATGCTGTGTACCATTGACTTGCTCTTTGTCAGCTGCTTTTCATGATATTAATTCTCTTTTGCTCCCAGTGACCTGAAAGTTAGCAGTAGAATGGTCCTGGTGTAATTCTGCTCAGGGTTTTGGTCCTGTGTCTCAATTTGAACAGCTACCCAACTGATGAGAGGAGTCTTGATAAAGAGGAAAGTAACGATTTTTGCATTAACTGACCTGAATTCAAATCCTTTCTCCCCCATAGCCCATATGAGTGATCTTGGTCACATTACTTGACTTCTCTTGAACATAATTCACACATGAACGAAATAAGGTGTTTGGATTAGGTAACATCTGTCCTCCTTTCCAGTTATAAAATCCCATGATGCAGTATTGTGGGCAATCACATTACCATATTCTTGATAGAACTGTGAATTGGTCCAACTATTCTGGAATGAAAAAGGTGAATAAAGAATACATATCTCTTGATCCAGAGATTCTTCTGTATACCAAAATAATTGTGTCAGCAATTTAGGGATAACAAAGAAGTGGAAAAAAGAGCTAATGATTTCTTGGGAAATTATGATATCCTAATAGTGGTATATGAGTGAAACCGGCTCTGATTATACCATTAGAAATTATGAAAACAAAATATTAAGGGAAATATGGAAAGATTTATATGAAGTGATTTAAAATAGGAAAAATAGAATCAGAAATTTAATATATACATTGACTTTACCAATACAAAAGGAAAGGACAATAAAATAAAAGTGTTCATTGTATAATTATAGTAACCAAACTTGTCCGAAGAGGAGAAATGAGAAAATGCACCTCATTCATTTCATTAGAAATGGAAGGAGACATATATGTTTGGAATTTTGTATATGATGTCAGGTGTAGACTATTTTCTTATTTTATTTGAAAAACTTTATTTAATTAATTAATTTAGAATATTTTTTACATGGTTACATGATTCATGTTCTTTCCCTTCCCTCATCCTACCCCCCTCCCATAGCCAACGAGCAATTCCACTGGGTTTTACATGTTTCATTGATCAAGACCTTTTTCCATATTACTAACATTTGCACAGGGGTGATTGTTTGTAGTCTGCATCCCCAATCATATCCCTATTGACCCATGTGATCAAGTAGTTGTTTTTCTTCTGTGTTTCTATTCCCACAGTTCTTTCTCTCGATATGGAGAGTGTTCTTTTCCATAAATCCCTCAGAATTGTCCAGGATCCTTGCATTGCTGCTAGTAGAGAAGTCCATTACATTCGATTATGTCACAGTGTATCCGTCTCTGTGTATAAGGTTCTCCTGCTCTGCTCCTTTCACTCTGCATCAATTCCTGGAGGTTGTTCCAGTTCACATGGAATTCTTCCAGTTCATTATTCCTTTTAGAACAATAGTATCCCATCACCAAGAGATACCACATTACCAGACACCACACACAGCCATTCCCCAATTGAAAGGCATCCTCTCATTTTCCAATTTTTTTTTTGCCACCACAAAGAATGTGGCGATAAATATTTTTATACAAGTATTTTTCCTTATTATCTCTTTGAGATACAAACCAAGCAGTGGTATGGCTGGATCAAAGGGAGTCTTTTAAAGCCCTTTGGACATAGGTCTAAATTGCCATTCAGAATAGTTGAATAAGTTCACAACTCCATCAGCAATGAATTAATTTCCCAATTTTACCACATCCCCTCCAACATTTATTACTTTCCTTTGCTGTGTAGATTGTTTTCTTTTTGTTTAACATTTATTAATATTCATTTTTAACATGTTTACATGATTCATGCTCCACCTTTCCCCTTCAACCCCCCCTCCTGCACCCCCACCCACCCATGGCCGATGCGCATTTACACTAGTTTTGTCATGTGTCCTTGATCAAGACCAATTTCCAAATTGTTGGTACTTGCATTGGTGTGGTAGTTTCGAGTCTACACCCTCAATCATGTCCACCCCGACCCACGCGTTCAAGCAGTTGTTTTTCTTATGTGTTTCCTCTCCTGCAGTCCTTCCTCTGAATGTGGGTAGTGTCTTTACCATAAATCCCTCAGAATTGTCCTGGGTCATTGTATTGCTGCTGGTACAGAGGTCCATTACATTCAATTTTACCACAGTATATCAGTCTCTGTGTACAGAGTTCTTCTGGCTCTGCTCCTTTCGCTCTGCATCAGTTCCCGGAGGTCTCTCCAGTTCGCCTGGAACTTCTCCAGTTTATTATTCCTTTTAGCACAATAGTATACCATCACCCGCATATACCACAGTTTGTTCAGCCA
>NC_058130.1:685440275-685463994 GCF_016433145.1 Gracilinanus agilis
AGTGGGAGCTAGGATAGTAGCTCTAGGGACTGTGCTAAATTAGTATCCTGAGTTTCCTAAAAACAACTAGGTGGCACAATGGCTAGAGTGTCTGGGTCTGGAGTCCCGAAGATACATCTTGCTGAGTTCAAATCTGCCATCAGATACTTACTACCTGTGTGGCCCTGGACAAGCCTTTTAGCTATGTTTACCTAAGTTTCCTCATATGTAAAATGAGCTAGAGAAAGAAATTGCAGATACTATAGTATCTTTGTCAAGAAAACCCTAAAAAGAGTTGAAGGACGCTGAAAACACAACAACAAATTTCCTTTAAAATTCAATTCAAGCTCCACCTTCTTCAGGAGTTTTAGTGCCTTCCTCTCTAAAAGTTATTTTGCATATCTTCATTATCTTGCATATATATATATAATATATATACATATATATAATATATATATAATAAAACTTTCTCTAATGGGGGAAGGGATGGATATAAGGAAAAAGTTAACTAGGTAACAATGTAACAAACAAATTTAAACTTTTAAAAATTAAAAAGGAAAGACTGGTTTGTTTTGTGCTTGTCATAAGGACATTTTTATATGAATGAAGAACTGTCTATGTGGCATGATTAATTAAGAGCATCTAAGAAGAACCCTCTTGTCTCTAACTAAGTCCTTCACTAACATGCAGATGCTTGTCAAATCGTAGAATAAGTCTATTCCCAGTCTATTACTACATGGTCAACTCCCAAACTGAGGCAGTCTTTAATTCTTGTCTGGATTATATTAAGTGATCTCCCTACTTCAGATTTTTCCCCTCTCCAATTTGTGTTCTATATAGTTGCCAAAGTGATAGTCCTGAAGCATGTCTAACCACATCATTCCCCTGCTCAGTAAGTTCCAGTGACTCCTTTCCTCAAGCATCAAAACACAAACTCATCTATTTGATATTAAAAGCCCTTCATAACCTGGCTTCCATCAACATTTCTGAATTTATTCCACATTACTGTCTTGCAATCATTCCTTGCCTCTTCTCTGTACCTTCTTTGGCTTGGTTCAAGTCCCAGCTTAAATCCCACTTTTTATAGGAAGCCTTTTCCAACCATTTTTAATTCTAGAATTTGATTCTAATTTAAAATCTAGTTTAATTCTAAATTTCCTTCTCTCTATTATTTCCTACTTATCCTTTATTTAACTTATTTGTAATTAGTTGTTTACATGTTATCTCCTTTAATTGTGAGGTCCTCATGAACAGGGACTATCTTTTGCTTTTCTTTGTATCTTTGGGACTTAGCACAGTGCCTGCCACACACACTGACTGACTAGCTTTATTGATAGCATAGAAAGCACCAGACAATTCCTCAAGTGAACAAAAGGATATAAAGAGACACATGCCTCTTTCTCCCTGTTATCCTTGAGTCCTAGAATTACTCTGGCTCTGGCAGATGAAGCCCTAGGCATCATCACAATGCAGGAAGATGGCTTCTTTCAGAAGTAAAGACCAGATGGGGATAGACTCTGATAGTTTTATGTGGAATTACGTGGAGAAAGGGTGTAACTTTTCACAAATGCACTAATTTAGAGTAATTGGACCCAAGGCACATTTGAATGACCAACCAAAAGGAAAGCATAAACAGAGGAGATGTTAAAATTCCTTTGATGTCAGAGGCTATTTAAAACTCCTATCTCCTCCCTTCTGAGTCTTTTGCTCCTCCATGTTCTCTTCTCGATTCTTGGCCCATTCTACCTTCTCATTCCAGATTCCTAGCTTTTTTTTGGATTCCTTTGAGATAGTTTAAATCTTACTTTTTGCAGGAGAACATATTTGGTCCCCCTAAATTTTAATGCCTTACCTTGGAGATTATTTCATATACTCTAGATATTTCCAATATTAATTATAAATATATTAATATAGTTTTGATATTTATTAATTAATAATTATAACATAAGTTCCTCGAAGGTAATAACTGCTTTTTTTTGCCTTTCTTTGTATCTTTAGTGCTTAACACAAACTAAGCACTTGAATGCTTGTTGACTGGCTAACAAAGACTTCTGATTTACCATCCTGTATTGCTCTCTAATAATAGTCAAAGTTTTTACATTTTGAAAGCATGTTTCCCCAATTCTTTTGCAAGCTAGAATGTGAAAAATGAAATTGTATGGTTCCTTTGTAAGGATTAAATTTTAATAGTTTGGCTAAAATATATGAAGATTATAAATAATAGTGGTGGTTGCTGATTCAAAGTATTATTGCTCAAAGTCAAAATGACTTTAATAGCATTTATTTACAGAAGAGGTGGAAAGAGTGAAAACAGAGAAATACAAAATGGTAGAGAAGACATTAGCCTATCTAACTAAATATTGCTCTGGTGCTCAACTCAGCCAGGGCTTATTGACTTTCAACAGGAATTTAACTCTCTCTCCAGAAGACAGGAAGGGAAAGCCAGCTATACACTCACTCAAATTCTCTCCAAGAGGCAGGTCAAGACAATGACTTGAGCTGAAGGTGATTCTTGAGGCCAGCTTTCTTTCTTGAGCTGACCTTCTTCTTGAAACTGACTTCCCTCTTAAAGTCCACTTCCTTCTTGAAGCCAACTTCCTTTTTGGAGTTGATTCCACTAGCCCCCAAAATTCAGGGCTTTTTATAGTGGGTTCTTGTCTCTTCCCCTTTTCACAGGAACCAATCATAGCTTCCAATTTGCCTAGCCCTGCCCAGGGAGCAGTATCTGTGGGATCCACTTCTCACTTTCTGGAGGGGTGAATACTCATCAAAAGGGTTCACAGATTCCTAACTGATTGAGTTTCCAAGAGTGTGAATTCTCTAAGTGGTTTGCCAAGCTCCTCCACCTAGTTCAAGCTTTTGTTGATTCAAACAAAAGGTAGACAAAAGAGAGTTAATCCTTTCTTCTCAATCTCAAAAAGAGAATAAGGAATTCCCTTTTGTAAAAGGGTAAACTCAAAGAAAACAAAGAATTCCCTTTTATGCCTTCCAGCCCTAAGTAATACTTTATTAATTCATGTGTCAACTTAAAGGTTTTCATGGTGTCTTGCTGACAATGACTCTGCAACATGGGTAGGACAGCATATTTTCCCCCATTATTTTTATAGGAATAGAGTGCTGACTTTGAATCAGGAAATCTTATAAATTATGGAATCTGTATTCCAAATAATGGGCTTGTACTTGGGTACAAATTTGATATCTTTTACATACTGATAAGTCTGAGCAAGTAATTTCTTAGTGTCACAGGTAACTCTCTACTTATAAATCCTAAGTCATACAACCTCTAATTTATGACTATAAGTTACAGAGCAGGTATTGCTTTTGTAAGTCAATACTATTTATTATGTGGTCACTGGGAAAACAATGAAAGGCAAAAGATAGTTCCTGCCCTCAAGGAGCTCACAGTCTAATGGGGAAGATGACTATGGACAATCAACTTATATACTGTATGGGATAAATTGGATATAGTCAGCATAAAGAAAGCACTGGTATTTAGAGGGATTGAGAGAGGCTTCTTGGAGAAGGTAGGATTTTAGGTGCAACTTGAGGGAAGCCAGTGGTTTCCTAGTCTAATAAAGTCATATCTGGTTTTTTAAAAAATTGTGCAGAAAACAGGGTTAGAAGGTTTTCTAGTATAAGATAGTAAGTGGCCGGACTATAATCTAAAGTCAGTTCTCTTTCTATTATATCACGACTGATTCTTTGATAATTTGAATCACTTTAATTTAATAAGATGAGCATTTAGTAACTACATGCTATAGACCAAGTTTTGTGTTAATAGTTCATATTTCTATAGGTTTAAGATTTACGAAGCATGTTCTTGCCAACATCTCTAGTATACAGATAATGTATGTAATATTTTCTTTATTTTATAAATGAGAAAAACTGAGGTTCAGTGATCTGTCTACAGTCACTGAACATCAGAAATAATTTCAACAGAAAGGAGCTAGGTGACTCACTGGATTGGGAACCAGGCCTAGAGACAGTTCTGTGTTCAAAATTTAACTCAGATACTTCTTAGCTGTATGACCCTGGGCAAGTCACCTAACCCCCATTGCCTAGCCCAGTGTTGGGCAACCTTTTGAGCTTGGTGTGTCAAAATTCACCAAAAAACTGAGCTTAACTTTGAGAAAAAAATCACCATAATTTCACGATATTTATAGTTTAAATAACAAAACGTATAATATATAATTGTATTTAATAAACCAGAATAGACAGATTAATATAGGTGTAATTGTCATCTATAGTGCACAGAATGTCTACACTACACAACAGCAAATGTTTCATCCTCGGCATGAGGTCCCATACTTCTCTGTATACAGTTGCGTGGCGTTGAAAATGGCTACATGTGTCAGTGCTGACATGTGTGTCATAGGTTTGCCATCACCAGTCTAGCCCTTACTTTTTTTCTACCTTGAAATGGATTCTTAGTAATGATTCTAAGATGTAACGTAAGGGTTAAACAAAACAAAACAAAACAAAATATGTTATTGCCTTTATTTTATGAATGAAGGAAAACTGAGACTCAAAGACTTGTCTTTGGTCACTGAATGTCAGAAAAAAATATCAACAATGATTTATGAAGCACCTGTAATGTGCCACGCACTGTTCTAAGAGCTTGGAGCAAGATTCAGAGGGAGTGACCAAATCTAGGGCTTTCCTTTCTACAGCCCGGTGTCTCTATAATGAACTTGCCTCCCTCCCTCAGCCTCCTGCTCACCTGTCCTCCCTCAGTTCCTCCCAAGAAGGACTAGCCACCTTGAGAAGTGACAAAGGCTTCACGCCCTCTGGGAAGGATTCCATTTGGAAATCTTCCATGTCCACATTTGCCTCTGGGTTTCAGATTTCAGCCTTCCATTCTTAATATTTGTTTGGGTTTCTCTCTCATGCCCATCAGCTGTGTTGCCAGCAGCGAGCAGCTGAGACTCTCCATTCACTTCTGCCCACATTTTGTTTCAAAGTACATATTTAGGATGGGTGGAGAGGTACCAACAGTCATTAGTAAAACTGGGGATTTGTGAACAAATGGGAGGTTGGGGTAGGGCAGCATTGTTGTCTTTTTGGGGTCCACAGCTGCACTCCCTAATGGGATTGGAATGTTTAAGGCAGACAAGTGGAAGGCTAAAAATAATAATAGTCTGCCTCTAGTACCTAACTCACCTACTTGTTATAAGGAACAAAGGAGATAATGTTTGCCTAGTGATTTGTAAAGTGTAAAGCCCTATATACAAGTCAGATTACAGTAGTATTATTAGTTCAGCCCTCAATGGCTCTGGGCTTCAAGGTTTCCAAAATATTTTTTACCCTCCTTTTGTGAGATTGACAGTGCAACCAACCTTCAAGTTCCAACTAAAATCTCATCCTCCACAATTCCCCAGTCCCTCTTAATTCTATGGCCTTCCAAAGGGCAGCTAGGTGGCTCTAGAGCAGTGATTCCCAAAGTGGGTGCCACCGCCCCCTGGTGGATGTTGCAGCAATCCATGGGAGTGGTGATGGCCACAGGTGCATTTATCTTTCCTATTAATTGCTATTAAAATTTTTAAAAAAGTTGATTTCCAGGGGGCTAAGTAATATTTTTTCTGGAAAGGGGATGGTAGGTCAAAAAAGTTTGGGAACCACTGGCCTAGAGATTGAGAGCCAGCCCTAGACACAATAGGTCCTGGGTTCAAATATGATTTCAGACTCTTCCTAGCTGTGTGACCCTGGGCAAGTCCTCAACCCCCATTGCCTAGCCCTCACACTCTTCTGTCTTGGAACCAATACACAGTATTGATTCTAAGAAAGTAGGTAAGGGTTTAAAAAAATTATACTGCCTTCCTTTTGTCGATTATTTCCAATTTATACTATACATCTTCCATTTCTATGTAGTTGCTTCCCTGTCATTTCTCCCACTAAATGGAAGCTCCTTTAAGGCAGAAACTGGTTTTTTTGGCTTTCTTTTTATTCCTAGGACTTAGCATAGTGCCTGCCACATAATGCTGCTATGGAAGATGTTTAATAAATGCTTGTCAACTTTAGTCAATAAACATTTATTAATCACCTACTAATTGCCAGCCTCAGTGCTAAATCCAGAAGATAGGAAAAAATGGGCAAAAAGGTAATGTCTGCCCTCAAGGCATTTGCAGTCTAATGGGGGAGACAATAAGCAAACCAATATGTACCCAGGCAGGACTTACAGGATAAAAAGGAAATCCTTAAGAGAAAGGAGGAAATAGAATTTAGGAACTGGGTAAAGCTTACTGTGGAAGCTGGCAATTTAGTTAGGATTTAAAGGAAGTCAGTTGGAGGAGATGAGGAAGAAGGACATTCTAGGAATGAGGGACAGTCAGAAAAACTGATCAGAGCCAAGAGACAGAGTATTATGATTCCAGAATAGCAAGGAGAACAGTGTCTTTGAATAGTTGAGTGCATGCTAGGGGGAAATATGTAATAAGACTAGAAAAAGTAGGAAGAGGTTTAGATTATAAAGGACTTAGAATGCCAAACTGGGCATTTTTGCATTTGCTCCTGGAAGCATTAAGGAACCAATGGGGTTTACTGAGTGGGAGTGGAGGGGATGTGATCAAAATTGTGCTTTACAAAAATTGTATTAGTGGCTGCATGGAGAAGGGAGAATGAAATGGACTCGAGGTAGGCAGACCTACCAGCAGGCTACTGCAGTGACCAAGATGTGAGATGATGAGAGTCTGCAGCAGAAGAGTGGTCATGAGAGAAAGGAGTGCAGCTCTTATTAGGATTCTCATTTTACAGAAGAGGATCAAAATTGCCCACAGTAATAAAGCTGGCAGGAGTTGGTGCCTGGTTCCAGGTCTAGGTACTCTTTGCCCTAAGCCAAAAAAAATTAATTTTAACAATGTAGGGAACAGCTTGGTGGTATAATAGATCTGAAGAATGGGTCTGAAGTCAGAAAGACTCAATTTCCCAAGTTCAAAACTGGCCTCAGATATGTGCTAGCTGTGTGATCTTGGGCAAGTCATTTAACTCTATTTGCCTTAGTTTCCTTACCTGTAAAATGATCTGGGGAAGGAAGTGGCCAACCCATCCCAAATGGGATCATGAAGAGTCAGACACAACTAAAACAACTCAACAAAAAACAATACCAATGTAGACCTAGATTTAGGAAGACTAGGGTTCAAATCTTACCTCTGATGGTTACTAACTGGACAGTCCTCTGAGACTCATTTTCCTACTCTGTCAAATGAGGAGAACAATATGATATCTACAGTACCTACCATGTGGAACTGTTAGAAAGCTCAAATGAGATTGGGCATGTTAAGTGCTATATTAATATCTCTTGTTTTTTCCTCAAGCCTAGAAGAGTATAAGGAGTCATTTGAGTTATGATATAGGCCTGAGAATAAGAAAATGGATTTTCTAATATGATTTTATCCAGAGATTTAAAAATACTAAAATATTCTTGGGTATTTCCCACCACCTGGAGTTTTATCTGCAGACTTTATCTCAGGTAAAATGGCTTTTAAGACAGTGTGCAGATGTTATCTTCCCAACCTCCATCCCATGAATTCCACCTCTTCCTTTCCCTTCCCACCCCTTTTTTCTCCTCTGCTTCCCTTCCTTCCTCACTCTTTGGTTACTCCTACCTATTCTGTGATTTTCTGGAAGGGAAAATAACTCTGGCCTTGGGTAAGATTTAGGGGTTGGGGTAGACAGGAAATAGGGAACAACTAGAAGAAATGATTTCAAATCTATTGACACAAATACTAAGCTAATAAAGACAATTAAATATCATGGGAAGTGGAAAGAGGAACACGTACATAACCCAGATTGAATTGCTTGCCAGCTCTGAGAGGAGAAAGGGGAGGGAGGAAGACAATTTGGATCATATAATTTCAGAAAACTTTGGTGGAAATTTGTTACTGCATGTAATTGGTAAAATAAAATATCTTTAAAAAGATAAATAAAATGCAACTGGAAAACATATAAAAAGAAGGAACATGTAGTGAAATGAAGAAAAAAAAAAGGATAGCTAAAGATAAAGCTGAATACAGAAAGGAAACCTTCCTTCCCAAGGATTAGTAATAGGAAAAAGGAAGAGCTGATAATATTACTTCCCATGTATCTTTCTTTGCAAGATGCTTTTCAAACAATACTTCATTTGGCCCACATAACAAATTTGTGAGATAGATCTAGCAAGTATTTACATGTACTTGTTGGGTTACCCAATCTTCATATCTATAGCTCCAGGCTCCAATTAATTTATCTCTATGTCAGACCATGCTAGATGACAGGAGAATTCAGGGCAAAAGCCACTTAAGGAAATAAGAGAACGTGATAAATAACAAGGAACTGAATCACGTAGTTAGTAAACATTCTTTGGACCCATATCAAATGACGACTAGAGCAAAATATCTCCAGGGAAGTGCCAGTTGGGTCCCCAATTAATTCTTGAGTTTTCCCAGCACAACAAGACAGGAAGGGGGTTGGATCACTCAGTGCCTAGTTATTGAAGATTCTCAATCACAACTAATCAATCAGTAAAGATTTATTAAGCCTCTACCCATGAGTCAGTCATTATGCTAAACACTGAGGATATAAACAAGAGGCAAAATATAATCTCTGCCCTCAAGGAGTTTATAATCTAATAGGGATGGTAAGCAAACATATATATACACACACACATAAGCTGTATACAGGATAAATAGTATTTATTTTTAATTAATTGAATTTAAAATTATTTAAAATTTATTTAATTTAAATAATTTAATTAAATTAAGAGGGGATAGGAGAGACTTCCTGTCAAAGGTAAAGTTTTAGCTGGGATTTTATTGGTATTGGGACTTAAGGAAGCCAGAGAGGTCAGTAGTGAAAAATGAAGGAAAGAGGATGGTCCAGACATAGGGGAGAGACAGAGAACATGCTCAGTCAAGAAATGGAGTATTTTGTTTGGGGAATGTCAAAAAGGCCAGTACCAATAGATGAAAAGTGTGTGAAGGGTACAAGGTTGTAAGCAGACTGGAAAGGTAGGAGGAGACCAGGCTATGAAGCACTTTGGATGTCCTTGTATTTGATGGTAGAGGTGATAGGGAGCCACTGGAACTTACTGAGGAGAAAGAGGTGATAAAGTCTATATTGTGCTTTAGGGAAATCTCTCCTTGGTGGGTGCTGAGAATGGATTCAGGTAGGGAGAGACTTGAGGCAGGCACACCCACCAGCAGGTTATTGCAATAGTCCAAGCACATCCTTTTTGGTCTCACTTAAGTAGTTTATGTATATAGAATAGTGATTCCCCCCCAAAATGGACAAACACTTAAGCTCCATGCAGCCATCACTGGACCCCAGATAGGATGTCATAGTTTTAGGCTGCCATGGGCAGCCTGCATAACATTTCCATGTTACATCTCTCTACACTGCCCCCATCTCTTTCCCCTGGCACCAACCTCTGTGCGCAGGAAGGATTCCCCTTTAATTTCTGTGCTCTGTGATGCTGCCATGTAGTAGGCTCCGGTTCAAATTCCTAGAAATCATAACCACAAGAACTGTTGGAAAGTACAGCCTGCTGATCTGTCCATGACACATGCTCCAGGCTTGCTATGGCCACGGCTTTGACAGTAGAATAAGAATATAGCTGGAACAGCCCTCAGCACCTGCTGGGAGTATTTGCAGAGGCAGAATCTATGGCCCAGAGAGGTTAAATCATTTATCAGAGATAACAGGGCTGAATTCAAATTCAGGTATTTTAATGACAAGATGGGGAATCTTTCTGTATATTTCTATTGTTGCCTCCTATAACTTTAGGGGCATCATTTGTCATCATTGACTTCTGCATCTAGTAGAAAGTAAGCTTGAAAAATGTTTTCCAATATATAAATGTTTTTAAGATGATGGTCTAATCTCATCAGTGCTAGGTCAAGTTCACCAAGTAGTTCGGGATCACTGAGAACATTGCACAGTTTGCCAAATATGCTTCAGTGTGGATGGAGGTGGCGATTGCAACACTTCTTATGTAACCCTACTTTACACTAATAATTACAAGCCAAGAAAATCGTCTTAGAGTTGATGGGGACTAAATGTTCCTCCCAGAAATTAGGCCAGCATGTTGCTATGCCCTCAGAATGCTGGCAAATCTGGGCATTCCAGCAAAGGACTTTGTAAATGAGATTTAGGAACTCTCCTTTCTAAAAAGCTGTCATGTGCTTAGAATGGCATGTACCATTCTAGGCACTGAACTTTAGGGCTAGAGAAGGTCCAGAGATGAGAAAAAAAAATGGAGCTGAGGCTGTGGAAGGTCTGTCATGAGAATGAACTTGGACCGATAAGGGCTTTTCAAACTAGAGAGATGAAGGCTGTAGTAGTTCTTCCTTGGCTTGGGAGTTCTGGAATTTGGCTATAATAGTCCTGAAGTATTTTACTTTGGGATCTCTTTCAGGAAATGATCAATGGGTTCTTTCAGTTTCTATTTTTCCCTCTTGTTTGAGGATTTCAGGGCAGGAGATGAAGGCTGAATGGGGATGTGATCAATTGATCAATTTCTATCTGTCTTATAGTTTCATCACATATAAAAAGAAGATGTTGGATTAGATGATCTCCACAATCCCTCCAGACTCTAAACTCTGAAAACTGTGATCAGTGTCCTGTGATCTAAATACATAAAATCATAAAAGAGATAGAGAGGGTGCATAAAGATATTTTCACACAGTCCCAAAGTTTACTGAGGCTTAGGGACTGGATATCCTTAAAAAAAGATTAGAGATCAATTAAAAGAGAAATCTTCCTTTATGTAATGGGCAACAAACATTTTTTTCCCCAGGAGAAATATGTTCTAGACTAGAAAGACAAGGAATTTTATTAAAAACAATAGTTTATGTTTATATAACATTTCATTGTTATGATTAACACATTGTTATAATATATTAGTTGATAATGTGCTACATTACATTTTATATTACACATATTATATTAAAATATTACATTTTATTTGGTCCATACCCTAAGGCAGTAACAACAAACCTGTTAGAGATCAAGTGCTCAAATTGCAACCCTCATGCCATATGAGAGTTGCACCCTAACCCCAAATAGGGGAGAGAGGAAGTGCTCCCATTGGGCTGCTGAAGAGAGGGAAGGGTGATGTGAGAAATGTCCTCAGGTGTATTTGGAGAGGGGGAAGAGAACATCCCCTTCTGGCACACGTACCATAGGTTCATCAACACGACCCTAAGGTAAATAGGAAGGGGAAGAATTACTAGCAGGCAGCAAGGTGGTGCACTGGATAGAACAGAGGACATGGAGTCAGGAAGACCTCAGTTCAAAATTGCTTTTAGACACTTAGTAGCTGTGCAAGTCATTTTCTCTTTATTATTTCAGTTTTCTAATCAATAAAATGGGGTTAATAATAACCCCTCCTCCCAGGGTTGTTGAGAGGATCAAATAAAATAGTCGTCATGAATTTCAAAAAATTGCAAGTGTTCTTTAGATGCAATGATCCTAATTAGCTTAATTTTGTAAATGGAGAAATGGTAGCCGAGAGTGGTAAAGAAAATTCCTAATGGTCATATAACCAGTAAATGTTGGACATTTGTATTTCCTTTTTTTAAATAGTGATGTGTATGTATGATCATCTCATACACAGAGTATTAGGACAACCTTGTGAAGTAAGTATTCTACTAACATCATTTCCATGTTACAGATAAGGAACCTTGGTGGTAGAACTCTGGACCTAAAGTTAAGAAGACATGAGGTAAAATCCAGACTCAAACACTTAATTTTGTGTTACCCTAGGCAAGTCACTTACCTTCTATTTGGCTCAGTTTTCTCCTCTGTAAAATGGGAATAATACTAGAACCTACCTCCATTGTTTTGAGGAACAGAAAAATACAGGTTTAAATGAAGGACTAGATACTCTTTCTTCTAGGGCCTTGGTTTCCTCATCTGTAAAATTTGAAGAAATTGGACTAGATGGTCTCCAAGGCCTCTTAATGCTCAGAAATTCTATAAGTCAAGTCATGCATGAAAGATTTGTAATTAAGGGAATATAATAATGTGTCAAGGCCTAATCTGAACTTTTTGGATATTGAAATTGTCCTGGGAAAGCCTGGGGAAGGATAAATGAGCCCTTCCCCGAGGGTTCCACATGTGAGGGGGAGGAAAGGGAAAAGGCTGCCTTCTCTTACTCTGAGAAGGTATCTAAACACTGATTTGGAGCCCTGGTGTTTTTATGTGAAAACGATAAATGTTCACAGCTTGCCGTCTGTCTATTCATCAGCTGGGCTCTTTGCTTTTCCTGATTACTTTGGATTTTCTGTAGACTAAACAGTTTCATTGCTGGAGTCAAATTTCTCCTTTTCTTTTAAGAATCTGACTGATCTCAAATAACGCTGAGAAATTTGATTGCTGAAGAGCTGGTAGATGGCAAGGGCTCTCTGCTAGCAAAAGCCTGAGTGAAATCAATCTATTTCCCTTCCATTAAATCCATACTGACTCTTCATAAATAAGACAATATGAGTTGTGGAAGGAGAACTGGTTCCCAGAAGATCTGGGTTCAAGTCTTGCTTCTTTCATTTTTTTCTTGAGCAAATCATTTGGCTTTTTATAACCTCACTTCCTTATTTATAAAATGGAGATAATAATTATTATATTACCTACCTCACAGAACTGTGTTTTTTTATGATAATAATAGCAATAATTTACATTTATTTATCAATTTAGAATCCACAAAGTGCTTTATAGATACCATCCATCTCATTTTAACCTCACAAAATACCTAGAAGAGAGGTATTATTATTACTATCCCCATTTTATAAATGAGGAAACTGAGGCAGGAAGAAGTTAAGTAATTTATTCAGGGTCAGACTCAGAGACATTTTCATAATTTCTTATGTAAAAAAAAAACATATTGGGGGCAGCTGGGTAGCTCAGTGGGTTGAGAGTCAGGCCTATAGACGGGAGGTCCTAGGTTCAAATCCAGCCTCAGACACTTCCCAGCTGTGTGACCCTGGGCAAGTCACTTGACCCCCATTGCCCACCCTTACCACTCTTCCACCTATGAGCCAATACACAGAAGTTAAGGGTTTAAAAAAAAAGGAAAAAAAAACATATCACTCCTAACATCAATTTAAGTTTTTTATATGGATATATTTAATTTGGAGGGCAACTAAGTGGCACAGTGGATGGAGTGTTGAATCTGGAGTTAGGAAGACTCATGTTCTTGAATCCAAATCTGGCCTCAGACTCTTACTAGCTGTGTGATTCTAGGCAACTAAGCCCTATTTGCTTCAGTTTCCTTGTCTATAAAATAAGCTAGAGAAGGAAATGGCAAACCACTCTAATATCTGCCAAAAAAAAAAAAAAAAAAAAAAAAAGAAATGGAAACCCAAATGTGGTCACAAAGAGTTAGATACAAATGAAAAATGGCTAAACAATAACAATTTAATTTAGATGCATATTTTATGTATGTATAGATATAGATTTATACACATTCAAAGCATACATGCATATTTAAATTTAATGTACAGAGACCTGGGTTCAAATTTGACCTTAGACTCTTCCTAGTTGTGTGGCCCTGGGTAAATCACTTAACCCTAACTGCCTAGTGCCTACCTTTCTTAGAACTGATACTTAGTAATGATTCTAAGACAGAATTCTGAAAAAGAGGTTTTTTTTAATTTATTATTTTTCCTTTATTTTATTCCAGTAACAAATTTACATATAAGTTTTCCAAGGTTACATGATTCATGTTGTCTCCCTCCTTTCTTTCCTACTCTATCCTGGAACTGACAGGCAATTTCACTGGGTTTTATATATACATATATATGTTTATGTATATGTGTGTATACATATGTATGTAATCACTCAAATTCTATTTCCATGTTATTCATTTTTGTAAGAGAGTACTCTTATAAGACCAAAACCCTAAAGCAAATTTCAAATAAATTAGTGATAAAGCATATGTTTTCTTCTGCATTTCTACTCCCACAGTTCTTTCTCTGGAGGCGGATAGCATTCTTTGTCATAAGTTCCTCAGAATTGTCATGGATCATCTTTGCATTGCTATTAGTAGCAAAGTCTATTACACTTGATCCTCCCACAATGTTTCATTACTGTGTATAATGTTCACCTGGTTCTGCTTATTTCACTCTGCATCATTTCATGTAGTTTAAAGATTTTTTTAGTTAATATAAAGAAATATATAGACTAAGCATATTACCAAGTTATGCCAAATAGTCTCTTCAATGCACACTTCAAATATAAAATGAATTTTGAGTAATTTAAACATATGCCAAAATTTTATAGTAAAATATCCCTAACATAATGTGATGCGTGCTTATAGTACTGTATAATTTGATACTGATAAATAAACCACATCCAATATTAAAAAAAAATCTAGAGAGGCTGGGTTTTAAACTAATAAAAGCTTAAAGCACTATATAGTGTGGGCTACTATAATTAAATATCAATAATTCCTTCCTTTTAGCTGCTCTACCTACTCCTTTGCCAGTGCCTAGTATATGACTATTGCCAAATTATTCATTCATCCCTTCATGACTCCATTAGCACTCACTGAGTACCTGCTAACATTATTTGTCTGGGATATAGTTGGATGAGATCTCCAAGGTCACCCAGTCCAACACTACCCCAAACATGAATCTTGGCTACATACTACTATATAGCTGTGCAGAGGGAATTTCATCCCCTGCCCCCTTCCTGGATTCCCAACTGGGTCCATCCCATTCTCTACATGATAAAAGGGTTTGGGTGGAGCCCACATAGGTCTTTTATTCACTGACTATTTCCAGGAGCAAGCAAGGAGGACTGACAGAGAATCCAGCAAGGCTGAGCTACATGTGCTCAGACAGACTTCGAGTAAGAAAACTTAAATCTATGCTTATCTATATTTTCTATTTCAAGCGATTATTAATAAACTTTATAGAAAATAAGAACATGGTAGATATTAATTTTAAATCTAATATAGCTATTTCTCCATACTCTACTTTGACGACCTACATTATGCTACACTTTATGGAGTTAAAGTTAGATGGAGGGTAGGAAGGCAAAAATTTAAATTATAATAATCAGCCAATAAACATCTAAGTTCCTATTATATCCTAGGCACTATGATAGATACTGGGAATACAAAGAAAGGCAAAAGACAGTTTCTACCCTCGAGGAGCTCACAATCTAATATTTAGCAATAGCAAGAACTGACCTTTAGGAGACTGACTTTTCTTTCCCCTTTCCCCTGTCAGCTTGTTGTAGTTTGTTAGTCTTTGTAGGATTCATAGCTGTATAATATCACTGTTAAATTATTGGTGTTCAAAAGACAGGGTTTGGTGTCAGGGAGTAACTCTGACTCACTGGCAATGAATAATTTCCTTAATGAAATCCGGCTTTCTCTCTTTCACCTCTTCCAATCTAAGATCAGCTCATTGGCATTTGTCAATGCTTGGCCTAATTAGATGTTTTTCAGTCTTTCGGTCTTGTCTGACTCTTTGTGACCCCATTGGCAAAGATACTGGACTGGTTTGCATTTCTTTCTCCAGTTATAGATGAATGAACATATATCAACACAGTTAGATATAAAGATAAATACAGATAGAAATAGAAATATAGACAGATGTAGATAAGATAGTAGGTATAGATATAGATGGATATAGACTCAGGTACAGTACTACAGTAGATAGATAGATAGATAGATAGATAGATAGATAGATAGATAGATAGATAGATAGACAGACAGATATATACAGAGAGAGAGAGAGAGAGAGAGAGAGAGAGAGAGAGAGAGAGAGAGAGAGAAAGAGAGAGAGAGAGAGAGGTACTCAGAAAGTATCCAGCAGGCCACTGATTTAATGTATGTCCTAGTTCAGACAATAATTGCTTTTTATCCATTCACTTTTCTCATGTGTTGGCTGGTAGACTACTCTTTTATTGTTGGTATCCCTGAAGTATTTTGGAGCTTATTTGAATCAGCACAATGTAATCCTCATAGAGGAGCATTTATAAAATATGACCATCTCTGGGGAATCCATTCTCCATTTGGACTTTCAGCAGAAATCCTATTCAACAATAGGAAATAACTTTGGCAAACATTCAAGTCCTTTTCTTATCTCTCATTTGTTTTGAAAGATTAGAGTAATACTTAAGAGTTATTTTTTGTGGCTGCATCAATTAGAGAATCAAGTATGGCCTTAAGATGTGCATAAGTGTTTCTATTGGAGGAGAATCTATATGGTAGTGTTTTGAAATACAGAGGTAAATGCTTTTTAAAAAAATAATCAACAAAAAATAACATCTAAGGTCTGAGACTGGAGGCAGCTAGGTGGGATAGTGTGCAGGGTTTAGAGTTAGGAAGACTGGCCTCAGACACTTACAAGCCATGTGACCCTGGATGAGTCGTTTAATCTGTCTTCCTCAGTTTCCTCAACTATAAAATGAGGGAAATAATAATTGTAAGGTTGTCAGGAGGATCAAAAGAAAAAAATATTTATAAAATATATAGTACTGGGCACATTTTGTTGTTCAGTCATTTAATTATAACTGACTTTTTGATTCCATTTGGAGTTTTATTAGCAAAGATATTGGAGTGGTTTACCACTTCCTTCTTGAGTTCAGTTTACAGAGGAGGGCACTGAGACAAAGAGGATTAAATTATTTACCCAGACTCACAACTATTAAGATCTGAGGTCATATTTGAACTTGATTTTTTCCTGATTCTAAGCCCAATAGTCACTTCATAACTATTTATTCCCTCCTCTTCCCAATTTTGTTTTTATCTTTATATCCCAAAAGACTAGGACATCTAGCAGGGTTAGGTGGTGGATTTGTGGTTTCCTTAATACAGAGAACTCATTAATATGAGGTCTCTCACTGGGCAACTTGCAGTAATAGATTTTCCCAGAGTATTTATAGGGTAAGTGAATTACCCAGGGCAACCTATCCAGGATGTGTCAGAACAGGATTTAAATTCAAGTCTTTCTTATTTCCAACCAAGGTCTCAATCCACCATTGCATACTGCTTCTCACCTAGTAGGTATTTAACAAATGTTTATTGAATTGTGTTAAATTTTGTGAATGTGAAAATGAGGTTCACTCTAGGAAAAAATCTTTGTAAAAAATCTTATTCATTCCCTTCACTAGATACTTCAAGAATACTCTGATTATGTGTGAAACATTCTCAAAAGGTTCCTATGTTGGTATCCCATTTCTTAAGAGTCAGTTTCATTTTGGAATGATATTTGGTACTTGGCCTCTTCAACATATTCTCATTTCTTTCTTGAAGTATTCCTATTATATAGAGGTGAGGAATCGGAGTAGTTTACAGGCTATTGACCTCTTGTTTTTAGATCCTGAACCATATTTTTATACACCTTTTTTTTTGAGGGGTGGAAGAAACATTCTTATACTTCCATTTGCTTTAATGATATCTCAATGTATATGTTAACTTGGTTTAGAATATTGGATCAAGCTCTTCATACAATTTCTCTACCTACTGTAAAGGTGAATTTCCAGGGAAGTTAATTCACCTGAATTATCAGGGAAGTTAACTAAATATTATCTGTGGGTTCACATGGGGTGTGAAGGTGACAGGAATGACAGAAGACAGTACTGGAGTGGGAATCCTCACAGTAGAGTCCAGAGTCTGATTTACTCACTCCCATATCTACAAGAAGACTGTAAATCTGATCTCCAATAGTCACAGACACATATGGTTCAGTACTATTGGGAGGTTGGAAAGTTTCCAACACAGGAGCTAAAACAATAACATCAGAAAAAAGCTCAGCCATTTCCTGTCCATCCAAGTTAACATCATCTTGAATTATAGAATTTTCCCAGGATTTTACACCTTTGGTCCTTTTCACCTCTATTCTGGTATCATTGTTCTTATTTACAATCAAATTATCCTCAATCAAATCACAATTTCTATTATTCTTCTTATTCCACACTTAATAGAATTTCTAACACCATTTACAACACTATTTCTCTTTTTCTCACAATTAGTTACAACACTAATCAAATTTTTATCAACATCATAAAAACCATCATCAATTTTAATCAAATTATTTCAAACACTAGTTAAATTACTACTACCAGTGGGTAAATTACCATTAACATTGGTTAAAATACTATTTACACCATTACCAGTAGTTAATTCAGAGACTTTTACATTAACACCATTCAAATTATCATTAATTCTCATCAAATTATCATTCACATTGATTAAACTATCATTGATTCCATTTAAATTAACACTGATCAACTCATCACCATTATTAATTAAATTCTTATTATCAGCAATTAAATCAATATTAATACCAAGTGTACCATTTCCATTATCCACAATTATATTATCATCTTTAACACATACAATTTCATCAACATTCACTTTAATCCCATTACCTTAATTAATCATTTCTGAATTTTGGGCACACCTTCATAATGAAGCTGTCCCTCCATTCAGATTGCCATTATTAACATTCCCCTGTGCAACATGACTGTATTTCGGGCACATACCAACCCATATGTAATCCTGCATCGTTGCCAAATTAGGAGCTTGAGCACCTTGGCAGCATGCATTCTGGCATTGGAACACATTTTGCTGACCATTTCCATGATTAAAGCCATTATTCCAGTTATTTCCCCTATATCCATAATTATTGTTAAAACAATTAAATCCATTATTATTGTTGTACTTCTGCCCATATGATCTTCTTCTAAATCTACAGTCTCTGGCAAAATGTCCAATTTGGCCACAAACATAACAGGATTACTGTCTTTGATATCTTGTGTTTGTATTGCCACTAGGTTTATACTTATTGGAACTATTTTTCTTCTCTGCTGCCCTTAACACTGCCACTGCCTTAATTTCACTGATCTCTTTGTCATTTGCTCTATCATTTGCCTACCTAAGCTGTTTTCTGAGGCGCTCAATTACAGCATCTTTCTCCTCATTCCCCTTTTCCTTCTCCTACACAATCACATATGTGGCCTTCTGTTTTAGTTCATCCAGGCTCAGAAGTTCCCAATCTGGGTAATTATCAGTAAAAAATTTCTTAACTGGGGGGACAGCATTCCGTATAAATATGTGTTTTATGTGGCCCATGGTGGTATCCTCTAATACATTCATGCCTAGGCACATCTCACCAGCTACTATGATATGGTCTAAAAATGTTGCTGGGGTCTCCTGTGCAGTCTGCCTTATTCTTTCAAATTTGGACTACGAATTAGGATGCCTTGAGTTTTTCTCCATGACTTTAAGTAATGACTTTCTTGCCTGTTTCAACATCCGATAAATTGGAACTGAATTGAGGTCCAGTTCCTCCCAGGCTACCAGCCATGGTGTCATCCCTTCATTATTCCTGGTCTTCTCTATGAACTTATTCCTATTGTGGTTGGACAAGATCTCTCCCAACACATACCAGCAATCCTCAAAGTTTGGGTCATGTGCTTTAATAAATGCCCTAAATATCTTTACAAACTTTCCAGCATGGTTATGGAAATTGGGAATTTTTCTCTTTAAATTTTCCACATTCTCTGTTCTAAACCTAGTGTGCTGTCTTATGTGGAAAATCCCATCACCTCTTACAATCAGAAGGTCGCGAAGGGGAAAAAGGTTAACAAGTTTGTCACCCTTATTCAGTTCCTGTTGCTCTAACTCAGCCTTAGATTTAACATTTTTGCCAGAGTTTCCAGTATGAGAAAGTACAGTCACATTGCCAGCATTATTAGGACTAGGATTTCGACCACAAGCAGCACCATTTTGTATGTACAATTCCAAATTATCCATTTTTAATTTGCTTCATCCATAACCTCTGTTTCGTCTCTGAATTCCTACAACACCAGGTCACTACAATCTTATAATAGTAACATGAAAAAAATCCACCTCAATTTATAAATAATATAGCCAGTGAGAACAATAATTGGAGTGTGTGATATAACATCAAGAACATTAATGGTAAGAATAGGTTGGGCCAATTCAATATCTAGCATACCCCTACAATACCTGGGTATGATCTTGAACCACAGGTAGGGAATGAATAGTATCCCTTGCCACAACCCTAAGATAAAATAATCAATCCAGTCTTCTATTATCATTGTTCCCAGCATTGCCAAAACAGACCAGTTGTGTACAATCTCAGTGGTATTATTAGTCACAATTACTGACTAATAACAATAATTAATAACAATAACCATAAAATTAAAAAGGACAACACAAATAACAAAAAAACAAAAAAAATGGGTAAAAACCCTTTCTCTGGGAATATTCCAGCCATGATAGTATTTTGGCTTCCTGCAGAGATTTTATCAATGACCTGGGGTTAGGGGTAAGCAGTTCTGAGTAACTCACCACTGGCTGAGAATTTTCAGCTCATAACAAATGGCTGAACCCTCCCCACAGAATGTTCAGAGCCCCCTGACTTCCAGTCTAGCTCTGGCTGCCCAAGAGAGAACTTCCTGCCTTTCTCCCTGTTACCTAGCCATCTGGGAGTGACAAACTGTAAAGATGAATTACCAGGGAAGTTAACTAAATATTATCTGTGGGTTCAAAATGGGGTGTGAGGATGACAGGACCAAACAAGGTAGGGAGAACAGGTTTAACTACTAGGAGGTAACTGTTAACAGAAAATGGCAGTTAGGTCCCAACAGTCACTCAGCCCACCTAGGCAAAGGCCCATGGAACCAGCAGGCAAAAGGCAAAGGCTTATAATAGTTTAATTGAGGGAAACAATAATACTAAAGGAAGGGAATAAGTGATTTTACTCTTACAAGCTAAGGGCAAACCACAGGGTCAAGGGAGGGACTTATCTACACTAATCTAAGACCTAAGCCAGGCAGGGCCCAGAGAATAACAGTACTGGAGTTACTCCTCACAGTAGAGGCCAGAGATGTTTTCAGGATGCCAGGAACCAACTCCTCCAGAACTGATGGTCCAAAGTAGCCCAGTAGGGAGAGGAAGTCTGCAAGCTGTCCAGCAGATCGCAGATCACTCTCTACTCAGTGCTGTCATGCAGGATTGATGTCCTCTGCTTCCAACCTTCACTACAATCCAGGATCCCAGGGAATCAGGGTGCAACTGCACTAGCTCAGAAGTCTCCCAGGGAATCAGTTACTGCTTGTTCCAACCACCATTGAGTCCTTCTCAGAGAGTACAAGCCATTTCCTGCTTCCCCATTCCATGTGAAATTCTCCAGCCCTTCCTATTAGGTCTAATACTAATACTAAGCTAATAACTAAATAATAATCTTCCTCACAACACTACTCATCCTCTGCACCAGGTGTCACAAGCACTGAGATAGCTAGGTGGCACAGTGACTAGAGGACTTCACTTTTGACCTAGATAATCTGAGTTCAAATCCTGCCTCAGACATTTATTATCTGTGTGAGCCTGGTCAAATCATTTAACCTTTCTCAGCCTCATTTTCTTTTTCAGAAAAATAGGGATAATGATAGCACTTACCTCAAAGGGTTGGTGTGAAGGTCAAATTAGATAACAACTAAACCTAACTGACTGTGTAAGTCCTAGCCATTATTACGAAGATCCATGTTCAGGATGGTCTTTTTGGGGCTGATCATTATGAACATTTCAAGGCAGAATGACTGCATCTCACAAAATGATGTCTTATTGCCTTTGGATACATTATCAAAAGTGAGTCCAGCAACTCTTTTGCTTAGTTCTCCAAAGAGAACTTATGAATCATCTTGTAATAGTATCATAGATTTTGAAGGACTCTAGAGATCATTTAGTTTAATTCCTTCATTTGACAGATGCAGAATTGAAGCCCAGATTGGTTAAATAGTTCCTCTGGGGCCATCCATGTTGTAATTTAAAAAAAAATCATTCACCAAATACCATGCTGAAAGAATCTACTGCCTAGTTGCCAGCCTTCTGTTGTTGATCCTGAGTATACTGAGCTAGACCCGTACCCGCACAGCAGACCTAGACAGTGACTAGGTTTGTTCCTAAAACCTATCTAGCTTGGTAGAACTGACCAGAACTTGCACACAGTCAACTAGAACCTGTCACAGTATTAGTCTTTTAAAAACCCAGGGCTACCTCTGCAAAACACTGAATCATCAGAAGGGGATTTTTTTGTGGGAGCAAAATAAATCATCATTGGCATAAAAATGGGGGGGTAACTAGGTGTCTGAGCAGATTGATAAAAAACTTGATGACAGGACATTCAGAGAAAGAGGACAGATTTATGGATCTGAAGAATCCAGTGTCTAGAAAAAGTATTTTTGTCAAAATAGTTGTTCTGAGATGAAGAACCATACCACACGGAACAGTTAAGAAAAAATCCTATCTTCTGTCTTAAAATCAATACTAAGTATGTGTTCCAAGACAGAAGAGTGGTAAGGGCTAGGCAATGGGGGTCAAGTGACTTGCCCAGGGTCACTTAGCTAGGAAGTGTCAGAGGCCAGATTTGAATCCAGGATCTCCCATCTCTAGACCTGGCTCTCAGTCCACTGAGCCACTGAGCCAACTGAGAACAGTTTCTTTTTGGGAGTTTAGCTGTTAGTATATGTCTAGAATGAGGCACTACTCAGAGAGCTATAATGATCATAAACTAGAGTCTTAGCTGAGAAATGGTACTTCAGTAGAGAGGAATTTAAAGAATTGGGTGGAAGATTGCATAAATGGCTTTGTATGATGATGTGGTCCCCTCCCTACCTTTCCCCTCCCATTTTATTTTTGCATCCTCCTTTGATTGGTGATGGTGGGATCTCAGAATGAGGCAGTAAGGAATCTTAGAATAGACTTATTTGTGGGCAAATAAGTCCCATTACAGATTGGTGGCTCAACTAACCTTCTAGACCTCAAGTCCCTCTTAGTCACATGCAGAGCAAGGAAGCCTATTCTTCAAAGCACTTGAAAATTAGATATAAAAAGGCATATTTGGAAGATATTACCAATTATTAAGTCAGCTATGTTGCACAGGAGATAGAGCACTGAATGTGGAGTTAGGAAGACCTGAGTTTAAGTCTGGCCTCAGACACTTATGAATTGTGAGACTCTAGACAAATCACTTAACTTTTACCTGCCTCAATTTCCTCATTTGTAAAATGGGCATAATAATATTTCCCTTCAGGGGTTGTTGTGAGGAGGCAATGAGATAATATTTGCAAACTGTAAAACATTATATAAACACTAGTTTTTATTTTCTTCCTTCTCATCATCTTCTTTCTCCTCATTCTTTTTCCTTTTCCCCCTGCTTCTCCTCAGATCATACATACAGCTAACTAGAAGGTACTTTAGAGTTCATCTAGTAAACTTCTTCATTTTATAGAAGTGGAAAAAGACTCCTTAGAAATTAATGACTGATCCTAGGTCACATATTTGGTGAGTAACTGAAACAGGACTTGAGAGCATGGCCAGTGACAGCTGCATGTGGTTTAGTTGAAAGAGGCTTATTTGAATTTTGTCTCTGCAGTTCTCTAACACTGTAACTATTAGGAAAGTCTTAATCTCCAGGAGTATTTATTTCCTTTTTTTTTTTTTAAAAACCCTTACTTCCTGTCTTAGAGCTGATTTACAGCAGAAAAGTAGTAAGGACTAAGCAATAAGAGTTAAGTGATTTGCCCAGGGTTACACAGCAAGGAAAGTATCTAGAGTCAGAACTAAAACCAGGAACTTCCATCTCCAGTCCTGGTTCTCAAACCACTGAGCCTTCTAGCAGTCCCAATTCCTTCTTTCCTTCCTTTCCTTCCTTCCTTCCTTCTTTCCTTCCTTCCTTCCTTCCTTCCTTCCTTCCTTCCTTCCTTCCTTCCTTCCTTCCTTCCTTCCTTC
>NC_058130.1:685468926-685494786 GCF_016433145.1 Gracilinanus agilis
ATATATATATATATGGCTTATGGCTACACAGTTACATAAATGGGACCTATTATTGCTAACCTCAAGGTGTCCCAGGGTTCTAAAAGTCATGGAGCAAACCTTTCTATTGTTGCGTGTTTCTTTTCTTTTCCCTGGCAAGGACAATCTCATTTCTTCTTATGTTTGGTTGTGACTAGTCAAGTTTTTAATTATCTATCCCATGCCTTGCCCTTTCCTTTTTGGTAATTAAACATCAGAGGAGTGACAAAAATATAATTATAAATAATCCATATCGCTGGCTCTGAATAGACACATTCTTTGATCCTTGTTCCCTTTGCCCTACCAAACCTCCATTCCGGCCTGATGGATTGACCTCATCTTAGCCAATATATTTCTTGAGTATTTATCTTGGCTATTTTATGAAAGGAATAGTGGAGAATAAAAAGAAAGTGGCTTTTAAAAGGTAACAGACCAGGGAGGGGAAAACAAGGTGAAAAGACAGCAGGAAGGGTGCCCAATAAAAGTGGTCTTTATTGTTTCCTTTAATTACAGGCCAATTTAACAAATGCAGCTCAGGAGCAGAGCCATTTAATAATCAGTGTTAATTCTCCACCTCCATCACCTCATTAGAGATCACTGATTGTCTCTGGAAGAGGGCAGAAAGGAAAACTCTGAATTGAAGGAGATTATGTCTTTTGAGAGGACCATAGACTAGTAGAATTAGAAGAGGCTGAAGAGGTTATCTAATCCAAACCCTTACCTGATGCAAATATCCCTTGTGTAATATACCTGACAGATATTAGCAACCTTTGATTAAAGCATATAGAGCTCAAAGGAATCTTCAATGGTTTCCATTGCTTCTTGGATAAAATCCAGATCCCTCAGCTAGACATTAAAAGTCATTTACAGTCTGGTCGAAGCTTACTTTCCCAATTTCATTTTGCATTACTCCCCTTCTTACACCCTATGTTGGATTCAATAAACATTTATTGAGTACTTACTATGTACCAGGTTCTCCGCTAGGCACTGGAGATACAAAGACAAAAATGAACTAGTCCTTGCCAAGTAATATCAAGGGCTGTTGATTTTTTTTGTCTTCTCATCTTGAGTGCCTGGTACAGTGCCAAGCACTAAGATAAAATCAGAAATTAGATTTAAGATTCCACTGGCATAGGAAAGTCCTGGTTGAAGAAATTCCCTCTGCCGATGTTGATTTTCTACAACTTTTCTACAACTTACATTTTTAGAGAGGTGCCTAGAGCACTGGAAAGTTAAATGGCTTACCCAGGGTCACACAATTAGTTTATATAGGATTGACACTTGAAGTCAGGTCAATCACTCAGTCAAACAGAATTCATTAAATCTTTATTAGATGCCAGGCATTATGCTCAGTGTTGGGAACACAAATGGAAGGGAAAGAATAAAAGTCCCTGTCCTCAAGGAGCTTACATTCTAATGGGGATAGACAATATATAAAAAGAAACTGAAAAGTACAGAAAAAGGTACAGAGCTGGGGGCTCAGTAGAGAAAATCCTACAGAGATGAGTCAGCTGTGCAGTCTGGAGAGGGATAATGATATCCTTGTCCTGAGCTTTCTCATTAAATTATAAATTCCTCTTTTTTCTGACTGGTTCTCCACTTACTATACCATGCTGCCAGGCCCATAGTAAGTCCTTAACAAATGTTCACTGAATTGAATTAAATGGAAGGAATTAATATGAGGAGAAGAAACAACACGTGTGAATATAAGCATATGCAACATATATACTTATGTACATATGCTGTGTAACCTTGAACAAGTCATTTAACCTCCGTATGTCTAGGAGGCAGCTAGATGGATCAGTGGTTATAGTGAAGGGCTTGGATTCAGGAAGACCTATGTTCAAATCTAGCCTCAGCTACTTTCTAGGTGTGTGACCCTGGTCAAGTCACTTACCCTCTGCCTGACAAAAGGAACTATAGGATCTACTGGAGAAAGAAATGGCAAACCACTGCAGTATCCTTGCCAGGAAAAACTCATGGATAGTAAGGGTCCACAGGGTCATGACAGACAATGACTGAACAACAATAAGAGATTTTGCCAAGGATGGGAGTGGAGAGAACACTAACAATTAAAGAGGATTAGGAAAGTTTCAGTCAAACTGGACCACTAGCTATTTCCTGAACTTCATAGTCCATCTCTGGATGCTGTTTCTTTGTCTGGATTCTCCTACACTCCCTGATCTTCTTTCTCTTCTTTTTTTTTTACTTCTTTAGAATAATTATCTTCCTAAGGTTCTAATGATCTTGCTCACCTATGTCCATGCTGTAGGCAGCTAGAGTACCAGAGATGAAAACTCATCTCCCTGAGTTCAAATTTTGTCTCAGACACTTATTAGTTGTGCGATCATGGGCAAGTCACTCAACCCTCTTTGCCTCAGCTTCCTCATCTGTAAAATGAGCTGGAGAAGAAAATGGCAAACTATTCTGGTATCTTTGCCAAGAAAACTAAATAGAATCATAAAGAGCGTGACATAACTTTAACAATTAAAAGTCAACAACAGTACATGTTGTGTGTCCCTAGAAGATACTTGATGGCAAGAACTATATTTCATTTTGTCCTTTATCCCCAGAAACTAGGAGCATATCTTGTTCATCATAGGTGCTTAATAAATGCTTGTCAAATTGTCAAATCTAGTCTAAGCTCAGCATTTTTAAAAGGAGAAAGCAGACTCAGAAAGATTGTGGGATTTCCATGAGTTCACACAGAGACCTCTGCTTTAAGATCTCCTGGGTTAAGGAGCTTATTACATTCAGAAGCAGCTCATTCTATTTTTGGAGAGCTTGAGTTGTAAGGAAGTTCTTCCTTATATTGATCTGAAATCTGCTTATTTTAACCTCTGAAGGCAAACAGAACACTGTTCACTCTTGTTTCCAAAGAATTATTTCTTCAAACACTTGAAAACAGCCTTGGTACCCCAACAAGCCTTCTCTTCCTTAGACACAAAAAGTACAATTTTTTAGGTGTGTTTGTGAGAAAGAAAGGAGTTGGTTCCCTCCTTAGCCATTTGATGTAATCAGAAATAATAAAGGGAAGACAACAATGGTGTCATGTTATCACTTTATAAAATGTGAAGATGTTTCCCTGATGGATTCAAAAGTGCAATTTGCCATTGGATCATTGAAGATTGGTCCCGTATCTAGTACCCTTTAAAAAGCTAAGCTTGCCAACTTGGACAAAATCAATAGGGTCCAAATAGCTTTGTGTATTTATTTTTACTCCTTTGCTTCTAAGGGAAGGGAAGGGGAAGGATTTTTCTTTCCTTTCCTTTGTTCCATTGACCATAGTGTCTTAAGATGTTGCCACATACCCACACTGGATAGAATGCAATTCTGATTTAGAATTATTCACATGAATTAGAATTAAAATTCTAATGATAATTTAATACACTATCCTCTTGCACTAGTGAGTACCTGGCAATGAATTTTACTAGGCACTGAGGGAGATACAAATTTAAGATTCTAAAACCCTTGTGGAGCTCACATTTACATTTCTCTGCAGCCTTACACACATTTTCTCATTTCATCCTCACTACAAACCTAAAAATTAAGCATAATCTGTCATTTTGCAAAAGAAGACATATGTCCAATCCTCATAGTTCCAATTTTTTGTCACTTATGCTGAATGTTTTGGGGCAATGGCAAACCAGGCTTAATTGTCCAGCATGGGAAAGAAAGAGGCAGAATTGGGGGAAAGAAGAGAGTAATTTCTGGCATCAGGGAGGAAAGTAGACCTTCAATTCTTGAAGAAACTAGCAGTAAAGAAAGAAGCAAAGCAAGGGAGCATAGATGAATGATCTACCTCTCATTTCAGAAGGGATTTATTTCATTCAAAAGGGATTAATGTTAAGTAAAGTAGGAGATGAGAAAGGACTCTACTACTCCGTAGTACTAGAGTTTTGACTTGTCTTAGTCATATGAATTCGCTACATGTGTACACAAAGTTTGTGCTCACTATTTTCACTATTAATTTGTTTTTCAATAGTACCCACCAGGCTTTTGCGAGGAAAATTGTAGAACTCTGTTCTTGATATTTTATATTAGTAAATGGTTTTGCTTTCAGTTAATTTTATTTACTGATTATTAAAGGTAAGCTCATGTCTGGAGGCTAATGGGCTATAGTTTTTGGAGTGTAGATCAACAAATAACTCTCAATTTAGAGCAGTAACTTCATAGTCAGAGTTCAGTAAATGATGAATTATTATTAATAATTACATTTCCTTAAGGTTCTGTGACTTTTATCCGTGTGGGCATCCATCTCTTCATTGACGTAGATTGCAGTTTCTCTATACCATAGTAGAGGATTTTTCAGATTTGCGGTGGGGGATACAATTCTTCATTCCATAGCCAATTTTACATTTGCCATCAATAATCATTAAAATTAATAATTAATAAAATGGTCTCATATCCAACAAATATTAATCAATTAGCTGTTTCAGCATACTCTTCTCTTGCAACTAGTTCTTGGCAGTACATTTTGCTACTCATTGAAGGAGATACAAAGTCTAAGACCGAAACCCTCATGGAGCTCACACTCACATTCTTAATAATTATAATAATAACTCAGTATTATATACACATTTCCATTTGGTCATCACCAGAAACCTGAAAGATAGGCAAAATACTTCATTTTACAGAGGAGAAGGCTCTCATATCCAATTTTGTGTCATGTATGCTGAATATTGGCCATCAGATGATAAACCAGGGTTAATTGAGGACCAAATGAGATGAAAAATATTGAAAGGAAATATCTTCCTCTACATGGATAAAGATTGCCATGAAATCTAGAAAACAGAGTGTCAGTTAATCAAATATAAGACTCGTTAAGCTCTTCTCCTAAGCAGAGCTTGGTATTAGGCACTGTGTTCGGGAGTGGGGAGATACTAAAGAATAAAAATCCTTTACATTTGCAATCTCTGTGGTGACAAGTTGTCTCTACATAAATTACACTATTTTATCTTCACAACTTGTGAGGTCAGCAGGCAGATCCTCATTTTACGCATGAAGAAAATGACTTCCCGGCAAATATGAGGTCAAGGAAACTCCCACATGAGAAATACATTGGCCATTATCGTAAAGATTGTTTGTACCCGAGTGAATTGCCACTCACCCAGGTAGAATGTGATGGAGCAAAGGAAAGGTCTGAAGAAAGTTCTCCAGAAAAATAGAAGTTGAAGGAAAGCTTCCTGGCAGATGTGAGTAAGATCAGTGCTGAGTCTTGGAGGAAGAGATATGAACAGATCATCATCAAGAGGCAAAGTAAATAGTGCAAATGGAGAAGTATTTTATCTAGCTTCTTAATGCATGACATAGGTATAAGCAGAAAGACTGAGCTTCAAGCCAACTGTAATCCTGGCTCTATTATTAGCTGGGGAAGCCCAAATCCCCCGAGTTCAGTAATACCAGAAAGCCTCTTTCCCAGACAGTGTGGAGTTTGACTATGGAATTAGTACCAATTTCCCAGGCTTTTGCCCCGGTATGAATCAGCACTAGTCCTAGAAACATGATCTGCATATCAGGTCTTGTAGGTGCTTCCCCTTGTCTCCAGGGTCTAGTCCTGATTGACCAAGATAAGGACCCTATAAAAAAAACTCCACCTGGCTTCACCAGTTTGGCTCATACCTTATTCCACCAAGTACCTACCCTAGTGGACGTAATTTAGTTACATCTTCCTTGACTTCTTTCTCCTATTTCTTCCTCTTAATAAAGCTTGTTTGTTATATTTTCTCTTTGTTGCCTCTCATCTGGTTCTGTGTTCTGTCCTGTGGTATTATGTTTCCAGTTATGCTGGCTTCCTCTTTTTTTATTTGTTTTTAAACCCTTACCTTCCATCTTGGAATCAATATTGTGTATTGGCTGCAAGGCAGAAGAGTGGTAAGGGGTAGGCAATGGAGGTTGGGTGACTTGCCAAGGGTCACATAGGTAGGAAGTGTCTGAGGCCAGATTTGAACCCAGGTTCCCCGTCTCTAGGCCTGGCTCTCAATCCACTAAGCTGCCCAGTTTCCCCCTGTTTTCCTCTTTTAGAAATATTAGTTGTTCTTTAGGACTGGGAATACCAGTCCTTGCAGTTTCCCTTATTTCCAAAGCTACAGGGAATGTAGAAGGTAGGAGCTAGGCTAGGAATCCAAAGGGCCCTCTCCTTACATAGCAGGGCTGTGGCTAAAGAACCATATGTCCCTCAGACTCTTCCTTCTGGCAAAATTAGATTGCTTTCCCCTCCTTATTTGGAGCCCAAATCTCACTTAAATAGGGTAATAAGATAATAAGAAACTTCTGGTTAAGAAAATTTCCCTTAACAATGCAGGTTGTTCCCTTCTCTGCAACTTGGAGAATGACTTAGAGCCATGTTGGTGAACCTATGGCACATGTGCTGGAGGAGGCTGCTCTCCTCCTCTTCTCCACCACACCTGAGCACGTTTCTCACATCACCCTCCCATCTGCCTCACATCCCAGCTCCCAATGGGAGCACTTCCTCACTCCTCTGTCTGGGGTAAGGGGGCACCTCACACGCAGTGTGAGGGTACTTTTTGGGCACTTGGTCTCTAAAAGGTTTGCCATCACTGACTTAGAGCATGAGGCGGTTAGATGACTTGCCTATAGTTACAAAGACAGTATGTATCATAGAAGGACTTGAACTCATATTTTCTGGTTTTTGAAGCCAACAATCTACTTCCTATTACAAACCAACTCCTCGGTCTTAATTATATAAATAAATATAATTCAAAATATTATGTAGGAATTACCAAATTGTGCTAGGTGAGATCATTTTTTTATAGAAGAGAAGTAGAATCAGGAAGTAAAATTTGAGTTGGCCTTTAAAAGGAGATCAAATCCCAAAGGGTCATGGGGGCATCCAGAGAAAAAAGTGACCTTAGTTGACTATGAGAAGCTAGGTGGTACAGTGGGTAGAGAACTGGTTCTGGGGTCAGGAACACCTAACTTCAAACTTGACTTCAGACACTTACTGGTTGTGACCTAGGAAAAGTCATTTAAGCTCTATCTTAATTTCCTCATCTCTAAAACAGAAATAATAATAACAATCTTCTTTTAGGGTTGTTGTGAGGATCAAATGAGATGATAATTGTGAAGTGCTTGGCATATAGTAAGTACTACATAAATGTTAGCTATTATTATTATTATTATTGTCTCTAAAATTCTGTGTTCCCTTTAAAGCTCCCAATACTTATCCCTGTTTGATATTCTTTTATATTTACTTGGATTAACTTATTAGATGAGGCCAAGGGAAGGCAGATCTTATCAACCTGGGTTTATAGAGGTTAGGGATGTTTTGATTGGTGACAAGATGGTTTCCCATTAGGAAACCCTCTGCAGTTAGGAATAACTTAAGAGCTTATTAGAACCTAGACTATATGGTACAAAAGGAAAATGGAGACATAATCAGGGACGAACTCAGCAAATCCATGATTGACCTTGTCTCCTTCAGAGTCCTGAACTCATGATCTCCTCCTTAATTTTACCTGTCCACAAGTTGTTGCTGTTCAATTGTTTCAATTATTTTCAATTCTTTATAACTCCATTTGGCATTTTCTTGGTAAAGACAATGGAGTAGTTTGCCATTTCTTTCTCCAAATCATTTTAGAGATAAGGAAACTGAGGTAAATGGGGTTTAGTGGATGGAAAATGAATTCAGGAAGATCTGAGTTCAAATCCAGTCTCAGACAATTCCTGGCTGTATGACCCTGCCAGGTAACTTTGTGCTTCAGTTTTCTCATGTATAAAATAAGGACACTTTGCAAGGTTTTGTATCAAATAAATTAACACATACAAAGCACTTCATTTACAAATCTTAAAGGACTTTATAAATACTCTCTAGCTACGGAAGAGACAGCATAGAGAACTGGATGTTTCAGGGTCTTACCCAGTGTGTAGTGGAAGTGTATAGTCTTATGCTTGTTCTATAAGAAGAAATGAGAAATAAGAAAATCAGTTCCCTCCTTTCTTTGCAGATGTGGGCAACTATCAGTATGGAACACTGTATATATCCTGTCAAACTCAAATGATGTATCAATTTTGCTGACTTTTTTTTTCTCTTTTCTCTCTTTTATTTTTGTTTCCTGTACTAACTTGCTAGGTAGGGGAGGGAGGAAGGATATAAACAGAAATAAAAGTGACATAAAAACAAAATATATCAATAATTTATAAAAACCTAAAAATGTACATAGTTTTAGAAAATATTATGATCTCAGGATAAAGAGGAGTGTGTGACCTAGGGCTGAGGTGTTTAGCATTGTCTTCTGAGCTTTCCGGGACTCCACTGAAATCATTTTACTGTTTCTCTGGGATAGACCTGGGTTTGCGAGAAAGGAAATATTTTTTTTTTCAAATGTGGTTTGAACTGGCCACTGAAGTCCCTCCCAACTCTGAGATTCCCTGATCCTCATGGCTAAGTATCAGGAATGAAGCTTCACCTCTGAGTTTACAATAGAAAGCCATAATACTGTCACCATTCATCTCCCTGCATTGGACTCTGTCCGTCACCGGGGGTTATCACGAACTTCTCCAATGTTATTTAGGCAGTTTAATGGATTCTTTATTTAAGAGGGCTGCTGAACTTGCCATCCCATCATTTTTATAAGACCCTATATGAATAATAACAACGTCCACTTTATGATTTCATATTCCACTTTAATAACGTTCAAATTACCAAGGGCCATTTGGAATAGGATGGCCTTGTCTTCCAACTGCAGTCAGTCTTTTGCCCTGAGAGTGTCTCTCCATCTTCTGGCTCCTGGCCAGATTAAATTAACTTGCCCTGCAGTATACTCCCTCTATCTTCTTGGTGCAGTGCCTCAGAGGGAGCAAGTCCAGGTGACAGCAGTGGGAGGGAATGAGAAAAAGGAAGGAAAAAATGGAAAACAAAGATGTTTCCACTCCTAAAGAACCTGGGCATGGATGGATTAGCTCTTCTCCCTCATACTCAAAGAGAACCAAATGATTTCATTGGTGATGTCTTTTGACTCGTGCACAAAACTGTATTTAAGTGAGGCAGAGTTGCACAAAATAGTAGATCTCACTTTTTCTTCCAGAGCTATCAAATTCAGTGGCAAGATAAAAGTCAAGATGACCGGTAATGGCTGGGGATGCAGTGGGTGACCTTGGCTTCTTCAGAGTCCAGCCAAGCTGGAAGCTCTACATAGTACCTACTTCTGAGCTTTTGTGGCCATTAAAACAAATTGTTCTCATCTGCCCTTCCTGTTAGGGAAGACTTCACATGCCTGGGGTAGACACCCCACTAATTCAATAACAGATTTGAGGCCTCTCAGTTACCCACAGATTCGTTTAAACTGTTTGTTGAGATGGTTTACCTGGGTATAACCCCTATACATGCTACAGCTTCTTGGAGCCTGATTCTCACCTGTACATAGATAAGGAGATGCTGGACAGGTAATTCCCTGAGACTTGGCCAACTTGGCCAAAGAAAAGGACATACGCCCACCCTTCCCCCTTCATAATAGGATTTCAGCAGACTCATAGATATAGAACTTTAAAGCTGGAAGGAAAGAACCTTAGAGATCAACTAATCTAAATTCTTACTGAGGCCTGGAATTAAAAAGCTGCTTATCCAAGGTTTCATAATTAATAAGGAATAAATAAAAGTCAGAATCCAAACCTATAGGCTTCTAGACTCTACTCTAGCATTCTTTTTTTTTTTTTTAACTGCACACGATATCCATGACACTTATACATTATTTAGGTTTGTGAACTTGGGTTAGACACTTTAATAAATCAGCATTTTTTAAGACTTTGCTATGTACCAGGCCCTGTGCTAATCTCTAGAGAAATAACAGAAACAACCAAAATGTGTGTGTGTGTGTGTGTATGTGTGTGTGTGTGTGTGTGTGTGTGTGTGTGTGAGAGAGAGAGAGAGAGAGAATGGCTCTTGTAGTTTCTTAATTAGAAAAATGAGAGTAATCACAGATATTCCATCTATCTTTTACTATATCCAGTACTAAAGAAATTATTTTTCAAGCCAAAAATTGGTATAGAAACACATCCATATTATTACTACCTCCCTTCCTCCATCCCCTAAATATTATATAGGGTTAATACAGACTAAACATTAAGCAGATTCAAAGTTTAAAAAGTAATAAGCTCTCATGGAACATAAAACATAAATAAAAACAACTTTGCTAACATAAGATGAAAAGAACGTGACTCCAAAGTTAAAAGGATATAAAATGCTACCTCTATCATCACAATAGCAAATAATCAGCTAGAACCAAAGGCCATTTCCCAAAGAGGGCAGCCATGACTAAGCTGAAGGATATAATGGTATCTCTAAGGCTGAGCCACTTTATACTCCTACTGCCTGGTGCATATTCAATGCTCAGAAAAGGCCTGGGGAAAGTTGGATCTATGGTGTGGCAGGGCCAACCAGCCTTCACCAATGACAGCCGAGCTCTAACCACAATAGTAGGGGAAAGAATATTGGATATAGAGCCAGAAGCCCCTAATCCTGTGAAATCTAATCCTTAAAAGATTTAATGCCTATGTGACCTTGGACAAATTATTCTCCACCCAGGCCTAATTTTCTTCCTTAGAAAAATGAGAAATAGTACAAAACAGAATCTAGACCTGGAAGGATTTTGATGCTCCTAAGTTCTACTTTCTTCATTTTTTTCAGAGGAGGAAACTGAGTCTCAAGTGAAGTCACATATCCACGAATAAAATTGGATTTTATTCCAATAACATGACATCTGATACCAAAGCCAGTAATTTCTAAGGTGGCTTCTTTATCTAAAATTCTCTGATTCTATTCTAGTATAGTGCCTAGAGGAAACTGCTCCAGAGACTGAAAAGGATTTAGCATACTTACTCCTCCATATTCCATATCCAGATATACTATACTGGATTCATTGTTGGGGAAACCCAACTTATCAAAAGGGGAAGTAGATTCCTCAGTTCTCACATTTATTGGCTCATCAACCCCACTTCTAGCTACTTTGTGGATAGCTCTACCTTTCTTTCTGTTCTAGAGTTTCCCCAAAAACATAGTTTCCAAAGAGACACTTCTATACAAACATGAACTGGGCATAGGAAGTAAATTTATTCCTATTTGAAGAAAACCTCAATAAACATAAAGGAATACTATAAGATGCATATTTTAGAATGACTAGAACAAAATTTAATAGTTCGCTTATGACTACTAGCACATTTAGCTGGGAAGTCACTATCCAAACATTTTGTTGGCATGTAGAACAGTTCCTGAAAGGTTGATAATCAGACACTTCACATTTCACCTCTGCCCTGGCCATTGTCCTAATCAAACAGCTCAACTTGATCTTTCTAGAGTTCTTGTCTCCAGTGATGATTATGCTTTTCATTGAAAGTACAATCTTATTAATGCTTTTACAAACATTGGAAACTCTAGTAGACTCTGTCCTTATTGAGAGTCAGCTGCTTCTGCCACTGGAACAATAGAACAACAGAGGAGAGAAAATATAATAAGATCAGAAAAGGCAGGCAGGCTTGCCTGCCTAATGCCCTCCATGGGCAAGGTTTCCATGATCCCAGAATTGGGAATTTCTCCCTAACAATAAATCATTGCCATTTTGTCTTGTCTTAACTTGGAGAGTTAAGAAAAGCCAGTTGGAAACTACTTCTATTTAAAAGGCCCTTTATGGCCTCAATTCTTCAATTCCAGCTTCCAGTTGGTAGACTTTTAGTGGAATTTAGATAACATAGCTTCCTTTAATTTGAAGGAATAGTGGATAAACCTGCTAGGTGTTGGAGGAGGGCACCCGCTACACCATGATTATGTCTTCTTTTTCCTAAAGCATTCACGGGGCTTAAAATTCCATCCATAAATTTATTTCTCCTTGCTTTCCACCACTTGTTCTTCTTTTTCTCCTGCCAGATGCTACTGCAGAGTCAGAAGAGGCCATTGAGTCCATCTTCTCCCAGAATAAGTCTCCCTATAGCATATATTTGAATTTTTGCTTTCCTCTCCCCCATCTCCTTTTTGCTCTTGCCTATGTACCATGTTTATTTCAGCCATTTTCCTTAATGCCTTTGTTTGATTGATGTGAATTGCTCTTCCTTCTACCTTCTGCTTATTTGAATCCTACAGTCCAGCTGTAGTCCCACCTAGCCAAAGAATATTAGTGTACAATAATAATAAAATTAATTTCTAGAGTAGGTATTATCACCTTCACTTTCCAAATGAGGACATTGTGGTTCAGAAAGATCAGATGATTTGCCCAAGGCCATATTGCTAGTCTGAAGCAGGATCTACACCTAAATGTATTAGGGGATTTAAAAGAATGGGGATACAATTTCACAGTCAATTGATCTAACTAAGGGGTTTATTGATAGTCAACAAACCTATTAAGGAACATGCTCACTCATGGAGAAGGGTACAAGGCCTGTGTGCCCTCATTCACTGTTAACCTGGGCCTTTGCTTTTCCTGTAATTGTGGGCCAGCTGATGGGCTCTATCCAGGCAACAGACCAGTTAGGGATGGTCCCAGGGCTGTTATGGCTGTGTGGTTTTAGATTGAGAAAAATGAAGGAAATCTGAGCCTCTTACAAATGTACCAACCTTAAGTACTTTTAAATACACTAATCATGAAAAGGGCATTTAATACTAAGCATAAAGGTTGGTAAATTTCCATTAGTGTCTTACTTATATTCAAAGACACTCCATAGGATCTGTAGCTTTCTTTGTTTATGTCTCTACCCCAAACTTGCACCCCCTCCTGGGCACGGGTGCCACTCCAACACTACTGGCTTAATTTCACATCCAGTGGCCTTTTAACTACAACATCCTGCCTCTTTTCTGGAATCTACAGAGGCCTCATTTATATAACATGGCATCATGAGGTATTTGACTCTGGTCTGAGACAGGAATATCAGGAGCTTTTGAGAAGAACCAGGGATGAAAAGAACTTAAGTACTAAGTATTAAGGGAAAATAATAATTGATAAAGCAAAAGCCAGATAAAACCTAGAACCCGAAGTTGCTTTACTTTGATTCTTCATTCTACGGATAAAAGCACTGAAGCCCAAAGAGGTAAAAACACAGAATCACTCTTGTTGCCACAACTTTGCCCTAGTCGTTGCCCGTGCCTGAAATATATTCGTCTTCACCCTCTTCCTCTTAGAATCCCTTATTTCCCTCAGGGTTCTACTCAGGAGACAATGTCTTTCATGAAGCCTTGCCTGATCCCTGCTGCATGCCACTACAGAGTTGGAAAAGGCCACTGAATCCCTTTCCTCCCAGAACATGTACAATATATCTGACAAATACAGCCTCATTTGGAAGACCACCAGTGAGAAGGAATGTACTCCTTTCTGAACAGTCCATTCTACTCTTGGATAACTCTACTGTTTGGGTAGGGAGGCTTCTCTTAATTAAAGCCTAAATTGCCAGAGAGAATAAGCCCAACATCTCTTCTACATGACCAACCTTTTGGAGGTAGGGAAATGTCTAGCCTAATCGTGTGAAAACTTTACCCAGTGGAAGGGGCAGATGAAAACAATTTGTTGCAACATCCACGAAGGCAGCTGAAGCAGGTGCCATGGAGTGCTTAGAAGATACCAATGTTATCTACTACATCTCAGACCATCGTCTGTCATTCTGACTTTTGTCTTCCCTCTGGACTTGGAAGACTGGAAGAGAATGAGGCTGATGACTTTGTATGTCTGCCTCACTTAAATCCAATTCATGCAAAAGTCAAGACATCACTGGGATCCCATTGAAAACAAAAGACCATCAGCACCACCACCATCAGTGACCAAAAGCCAACCATCATTTTCTATTAAAGTCTTCTCTTCATCAAGAACAACATTAATCAATAAAAATTAATTTATTAAGTTCCTACAAGGTGCCAGACATATGTTAAATATTGGGCAAGGCAAAATAAACCTGTCCCTGACCACAAACGACTTGCAGGGATTTTTTTTGCTGGTTTTTTCCCCTATCTTTCTTGGTATCCCCTGAGCTTAGTACAGTGGCTTGGCACATAGAATCAATCATAAATCAATAAACATTTACTAAGTGTCTATGTAAACAGAAGATCTTTTATTTGAAATGAGTAGTCATAAGAATTTATTGAAAATTGCAGTGATATGGTCTGACCTGCTCGATAGGAAAATCTTTTTGGCAATTAGAGAGAGGAGATATTTTAGGAAGAGGGACCAAATAGAAGGCTACAAAGGTGATTAAGTCCTGACTTGTGTTGGGAGCCTTATAAGTACAGAGACAGGGATGGGTGCAAGAGATATTATGAAGATAGAAATGGCACCACTTCACAGTTGATTGGATATGTGGACTGAGGGAGATTGAGAAGTCAAGGATAATGCCACGGTTGCAAAATATGGTTACTGAAAGAAAGGTGGTGTCCTTAACAGTTTGAAATGTCTATAGAACTTCCATTTTAAAATATAAATTTAGCCATTGTAAATATAGAACTGGAGCTCAGAAGAGGGGGTAGGAATAAGCATTTAGATGTCAGGTACTGTATGATATGCTAGGCACTGTGCTAAGAGATTTATAAATAATATCTCTTGATTCTCACAACCCTGCAAGGCAGGTACTATTTTTATCCCCATTTGACAGCTGGGGAAACTAAGGCAATTGGAGGTTAAGAGCTTGCCCTGGCTCAGGCCACTAGAAAGCATCTGAGGCTGAATTTAAACTTATGTCTTTCTGCCTCTAGCCCTGCTGCCCTCTATCCATTATGCCATCTAGTTGTCCTCAACAAGGACGGAAAGTATGGATATATAGACTGTGGAGTTATTTAGGTAGAGATGGTCATTAAATTCATGAAAGCTAATGAGATCAATAAACGTGTAGAGAGAATAGAAAAAACATAAGATAGAGACTTAGAATATATCCACAATGAAGGGACATGATATGGAAGGTAACCAACCAATGAAGGAGACTGAGAATGGGCAGAGAGGTAGGAGAAGAACCAAAAGAAAGAAATGCCAGGAAAAATCCAGAGAAGAGACTTTTAAGAAACAGAGGGCCATGAGCAGTGTCAGCTGCTACAGAGTAGTGAGACAGAGGAAGGCTGAGAAAAGGCCAGATGATTTGGTAATTGCATAATGATTTTAACAGATCCTCAAATGCTATCATCTCAAGACCCCTCATCAGACTAACTGATCTTCCTGTAGATGCTAATTTGGGACTCACCAAATGCAGGTCACACCATCGAGAGGACCATCAGAGAAGCAGAAGGGGAGCTTTTTCTTCCTCTTGACAACTCCCACACTGTTAGGTAGTAAGAATAGGGATTTTTCCAGCACCAAGCCAACTGTAGCCTCAGTAGAATGAGGACTTTCTATGTTGGGAGGGCATCAGATTGTGGTGGCAGAGGTTAGTGTTAGTGGGAGCAGAGGCTTGTGTTGGTGGAACAAAAAAATAAGGACAGAGTAGGTGAAATAAAACTCTTACTAAAATTGCATAGTAAGGGGGCAGCTGGGTAGCACAGTGGATTGAGAGCCAGGCCTAGAGACAGGAGGTCCTAGGTTCAAATCCAGCCTCAGACACTTCCCAGCTGTGTGACCCTGGGCAAGTCACTTGGCCGCCCCCATTGCCTACCCTTACCACTCTTCCACCTATAAGTCAATACACAGAAGTTAAGGGTTTAAAATTAAAAAAAATTAAAAAAATTGCATAGTAAGGGACAATATCCATTCAACATTTTCCACATAAACATACAATCAGCTTAGATTGTCTTTGCCCTGTTCCTTCTCTTTCTTCTATTTGGGGCAGCTAGATGGCTTAGTGGTTATCACACTAGCCCTGATATGGGGGGGCACATTTGGCTTCAGGCATTTACTAGCTGTGTGATCCTAGGAGAGTCACTTAACCCTATTTGCCTCATCCTTGCCCTTCTGTCTTAGACTTGTTACTAGATAGAAAGACAGAAAAGTAAGGGTTAAAAATAATACTGATATTTGTATTAAGTCATTTTTTCAGTTGTGCCCAACTCTTCATAATGCCATTTGGGATTGTCTTGGCAAAGATAGTGGAGTAGTTTGTTATTCCTTTCTCTAGTTCATCTTACAGATGAAGAAACTGAGGCAAATAGGGGTAAAGTGACTTGTCCAGGGTTACATAGCTAGTAAGTATCTGAGGCTCGATTTGAACTCATTTTCCTGAGCAGGAAGGAGTGAAAGTCTTAGATGGGAGAATAGTAGCTTTTGTTCTCAACTATACTCAATTATTCCTCACCTGCTGTGCTAGAAAATCTTTTGGAAACCGGGACAAATTAAGGTGGGTTAGTTGTTTTAGTAGGGGAGGTTGTTCTGGGGCCAGGTAGAAGGCAGGACTATTTTCTAGCCCAGTGCTTATCTGGGTGCATTCCTATACCCATGCCCCCTATCTCCCCAAACTGAATGTATCCACTTCTCCAAGTCTGACTTCTGTCCCCAGTGGACCCAGGTCTGGGAAGTGGCTACTCTACCCACATCTTCTGTTGACTCCTGAATGCCTGCTGCCTCTTCTCCCTAGACTAGGAGGCTCAGGAAGTGCTACTTCATCATGAAAATGCCTATGTCTAGGGAATCATCTACCTAATCTGCAGCCCCCTGACTGTTGTGTTTGAGATCCTGGGGCCTTGACCTGCCTCCCCTCTGGATGGACCAGGATCAGTATGTTTTGTGGGATGCTGGGTAGCACAGTGAATAGAGTCTCAGGTCTGGAGTCCTGAAGACCCAACTTTCTGAGTTCAAATCCTGTTTCAGACACTTACTAGCTACGTAACCCTGGGCAAGTCCCTTATCCCAGTATGCTTTACTTTCCTCATCTGTAAAATGAGCTTGAGGAAGAAATGACCAACCACTGCAGTATCTCTTCCAAGAAAAGCCCAAAAGGATCTGAAGAAGGATTGAATGGCTGAATAACACGTTTTATTGTCATTCTTTCTATGACCACAGTACCTGCCATAAAGTTAGTGCTTAATAAAAATTTGTACTTCTTGTTCTAAGCCACAACATAAATGCAGGGTGTAATTATTTTTATTGGTTATTGATGGCATGTTAGGGATTTGGGACACAAGATTTGATTTTCCTTTTGTTTTTTACAAAGTTTTTGGAAAAGGGAGAAAGCCCCTGGGATTAAGTGAATGAGAAGGAATGACTCTCATTGTAGTTATATTGAAATATATAGCCAGTGTGAGCAAACATTTTATATGCTGTTTATCATGAATAAAAGGCCAGTGTTCAGGATACATGATTTTTTTTCACAACTCCTTTTTGATTCATTTCATCTCATCAACAGACTCGAGGTCCATTTCTGATTGCTTCCCATGTACACATGCTCCCTTCCAAGACATAAATTATAGCACTTATAGGATGGGGGAAAACACACACAAATACACATTCATATCCCCTGAGGTCACACAATTTTAGAACTGGAAGGGGCCTTTGAGATCTCATCCAGCTCACCCATTTTACAAAAGAAGGAACTATATATAGCTCATGAAGGTAAAGAGATTTGTCCTTGGTCAGATATCTGCTGAGTGACAGTCAGAATTCAAAACGAAATCTTCTGATTCTATAATCAGCATTCCTTCCATCATATCCAAAGTCCATTTGACACTTGGACACCATACTTCAACAGAGTGCTCTTTGAGGAAAGAAGCTACTTTGTTTTGTCCTTTTGTATCTCTACTCTTGGAAGTATGCTTGGCCAGTAGAAGGTATTTAACAAATGTTTTGTTGACTAGAATTGATTTAAATTCATTGGCTTTCAGGCAAGGAAAAATCTCTTACAGAGAGACATTTATCTTTAGCAATGCTTTTGTGAAGGAGGTTATAAGACTGCAGATTTTGTTATATCAGTTTTACACATGAGAAAAAATTTAATAGGAAAATTACTTGTTCAAAGAGGGAAAACGGATGTCTGATTCTTTCTCTTGACTAATCTTCACTTTAACGAGAGAGAATCAATTTTACTAATAAGAATAAAATGGTTGCTTAGCAAATTTTAACTTTTCAAATTTTGAGCATAATATATTTAAATTTTTTTTGCTTGTCTCTGAGAAATTTTTTTAAACAAGGAAATAAAACCTACTCTATTAGTAAGAAAAATTGAGTTGAACTTGGCATTTTCTGAACCAGAGGGTAAGATCAAGTGTTCTCCAAGCTTCCCTCTACCTTCACACATCAGACTTTGCTCTCTACTGGAAAAAAACATGCCTTAAACAAGTCATAAGAGGATTGTGGAGGAATAAGCTGTCCTTAGAAGGATAATTACTGGGATTGTGGAAAGTCTCTGAATCCATACCCAGGAAGGAGAGTCTAAAAGATCTGAGAATATTCAGCCTGGAGAAGGAAGAGAAGGCTGGAAGAGAACTGAATAAATGTCAAGTTTTATGAAGTAGAAAATGAATTAGACTTGTTGGCCCTAGGGGGCAAAAGCAAGAACAAAGGATGAAAGTTGAACTGGAGCAAATTTTGGGTTCCTAACAACAGTTTTCCTATGGCCGACAAACCAGACAAAGTGGATTATCCTTACCACACTGTACTGTAACTGCCCCAGGCTTCCCTGACACAATTCTCTCCTCCTCCTTAAAAAGTTCTAACTGATCCTCATCAGTTTTCTCCAAGAGCTCTTTTTCCCTTTCTCAAGCTCCCTAAACTTTGGGTATCCGAACCTTAATTCCATCCTTAGATCAGAATTCTGCTCTATCTTCTCTTCCTTTGTTCATTTCATGCATACCTAAACAGCTTCATTTATCACCTGAAAGTGAATGAATTCCAAATCACTTTTTTATTTTAATTTTTTTCAATTACATACAGAAACAATTTAAAGCAATTATTATCCAACATTTTATGTACTAAATTTTATCCCTCCTTTCATCCCCTTCCCCCATGGTAAATAATCTGATATAGGTTATTCCAGTGCTGTCATACAATACATATTTCCATATTTCTCATATCATGAAAAAAAAGATCCATATCACACATACAAGGAAAAAAAAAACTCATGGAGGAAATAAAGTGAAAAATGGTATGTTTTAATCTATATTCAGACTTCAGCAATTTCTTCTATGGTTGTGGATAGCATTTTTCATCATGGGCTCCTTTGGGTTATCTTAGAACCTTGCATTGGGGATAATAGTTTAGTACTTTACAGTGGATCATCATACAGAATTTCTCTTACTGTATAGAATATTCTCCTGGTTCTCCTTACTTCACGTTGTATAAATAAACAGTTCATATAAGTCCTTTCATATAAATCCTTCCAGGTTGTTTTGAACTCATTCTGTTTGTCATTTCTTATGGTCCAATAATAAATATTCCATTACAACCATATACCACAACTTGCTCATTCATTCCCCAATTGATGGATATCCCCTCAATTTCCAATTCTTTGCTACTGCAAAAAAGAGATACTACCAATATTTTTGTACATACAGGTCTTTTTCCTTTGATCTCTTTGGGATATAGTCCTAGCAAAGGTACTGCTGGGTCAAAGGTTATGCCAAATTTTATGGTCCTTTGGCCATGCTTCCAGACTGTTGTCCAGAATGATTTGTATCACTTCACAGTTCCACAAACAATGTATTATTAGTGTCCCAGTTTTCCTGCACCCTCTCCAATATTTGTCATTTCCCTTTTTGGTTCATACTAGCCAATCTGATGTCTAGTAAAGTGATGTCTCAGAATACTTTAATTTGCATTTCTCTAATCAATAGTGATTTGGAGCATTTTTTAATATGACTCTAGATGATTTTGATTTCTTCATCTGAGAACTTCCTGTTCATTTCCTTTGACCATTTCTTAGTTGGGGAATTATGTAATAAATTCAAAATCTTAATTTATAATCATATTTCCCTAGAATTATATAACTACAGACACTAGCTGTGTGACTTTGGGTAAGCCACTTGACTATGATTGCCTTATTTTCCTCATCTGTTAAATAATCTAGGGAAGGAAACAGCAAGACATTCTTGTATCTTTGGCAAGAAAATCCTGAATGAAGTCACAAAGGGACAGACATAATTGAAAATAACTCAACAGTATAACTATATTTCCCAGAGTCTAGCACAATTCATTGATCATAGTAGGTAGGTAGTAAATATATTCACTCATTCATTCATCTCAATAAACTTTTATTTAAAACCCACTGAAAAATAAACCCCAAGTCCTAACTAGAATGGGACAGCTAGGGCAAGGTCAAATTTATAGAAGACCAAATTTAAAGCACTTTAATAAAACATTTAAAGTGCAAAAGAAACAAACATAAAACAAAACCTAGCATTTCCATTGGGCATGGGATCCATTCATGATATGGAAAATGTAGAACTGCTACAGACCTGCATATAATCAGAAATTCTATTCCATTTTTTGGTATCAGACATCCCAGTTCAACTGGCAGTGTTTTGCCCCTTGGGCAAAGATAACTTATCTGCCCCAGGATGGTCTGGCAGAAGATTGCTGTTTTCCTTTAACTGGAGTCTGGGAAAGTCAGAGTCAAGTATCTCTTCTTTTCATCAACAATCCTAGGTATTGTGTGGGAAGAAATGAGGACATGGAGATGGGAAAAGTGGATAGCCCTCAAATCTGTATACCTCTAAGTTAGGTTATATCAGGTATTTCAGTACTGAGTTGGGGACATTGTTGCTACCAATAGTAGTGGTCAACTGGGACTTTGACCCATCATCCTGCCCATCTTATTCCTGGCTCAGTCCAGGACCTCTTCCTTTCTATTCTTTACCCCCATATAGAAGAAGAATTAAAACTCACATACTCTTATGTTAGTGATGGTGGCAATGACCCTAGTCTCGCCCATTGTGGATTTGAATGACCATCACAGCTGGTCAGCATCAGAATATACTAGCCTCAAAAAGCTCCTACTTTCTCCGTTCTTCCAAGTTACAGCTTTATTCCTTGTTCCAGATATAGTGCTTTCCCAGCATTAAGACATAGTCATTGGCTTCTGTCAATAACTAGAAACTCATGCTGCATTATCATTAAGGAAAAATAACACCAACTTATGAAAGCCACAAAACTTCTTAATGTGTGGATAAATCTCTTCTAGACTAGACAGAAAGAGTGGGCCAAAACCAACAAGAAGGATTTCAACAGGGACATGGAAATCTTGCCTTTAAGATTGTTTACTTTTCCAAAAATCAATTATACAAATTCTAGATCTGGCTTAGCAGCAGATTGTATGAAGAAGATGGAAGTGCTCTGGTTGGTCATAAATGTTATATGAGCCAGTAGTGTGAAGGAGTTGCTAAAATGCTCATGCTTTCTCCAGTTATTTGATTAAGTCAGGGATGCACAATTTTATTAGCATGGGTGCCAAGCTCCATTTTTGGGGAGAAAAGTTACAAAAATATGATTTATTTCCACCCTGTCAAGACAGAAAAAAAACACATAATAGAAAGTGGAGGCAGTTAGGTGGCTCAGTGGATAGAGTCAGGTCTGGAGACTGGAGGTCATGGTTTCAAATCTGGTCTTAGGAAGAAAGAAAGGAAGAAAGGAAGAAAGGAAGAAAGGAAGAAAGAAAGAAAGAAAGAAAGAAAGAAAGAAAGAAAGAAAGAAAGAAAGAAAGAAAGAGAGAAAGAGAGAAAGAAAGAAAGAAAGAAAGAAGCGAAGGAAGGAAGGAAGGAAGGAAGAAAAAAAGACAAATATAATATTAGAAGCAGTTAGGTGGCTTAGTCGATAGAGAGCCAGGCCTGAAGATGAGAAGTTGTGGCTTCCAATTTGGCTTTAGACTCTTCGTTGCTGTGTAACTGGACAATTCACATCTCCACTTACTTAGTCCTTACCACTTTTCTGCCTTCAAACCAATACATGGTATTGATTTTAAGACAGAAAATAAAGATTTTAAAAAATGTTGATAGGAAGGAAGTCTCCTTTACGTACACATGAATTCAGAACCAACTGCAAGGGATAATGCCCATCTTTTCCCTGACTCCTTCTAAGCCTAGCTGGAGGTGACAGTTGGGGAAAGAGTCAACACACTATTTAACCAGGAACACAGTCAATGATTCAAACAGAAAAGAAGGCAGTTTTCCAGAAATAATGACCTTGGCTTCAGCTGCTCCCCCAGCAAAGGGATATTGGAGAAATTTTGGTTCCGTAATGACAGTGCCAGGGATCATGGTCTCCCTAATGAGACATCCTTTCTTATAGATTTTCAGGTTTTTTTAAACTTTTACCTTCCATCTTAGAATCAACACTGTGAATTGGTTTCAAGTAAGTTCTAGGCAATGGGTTAAGGGACTTGCCCAGGGTCATATAGCTAGGAAGTGTCTGAGGGAAGATTTGAACCCTGAATCTCCCATCTCTAGACCTGGCTCTCAATCCTCTGAGCTGCCCACTTCTTTATAGATTATTGATGAATCGGGTCTCTTTTCATATAGTCTATGAAGTCTTTTATTTCCTCAAATTTTCTTTCTAAGACTTTGGTGATGAACATTATGTCAACTTCTGTATTCTGGAAGGTAGAAGAGTGAGTAACACTCTACAATGCCTAGCCAACCTATAAGCTTATTGCTTTCTTGGCCCTGAAGAAACAGAGATCAACAAATGAAGCTAGTTCCCTTTGTCAAAGTCACCTTTAAAGACACCTTGTGTTGCCTAAATTGCCTCTGAAATATGCAGGAGTTTGCGCTTCAGGATTTCCCAACATATAAACCTATTGTGATATTTTAAGTCATGTATAGAAGCAGTTAGCTAGGTGGTGCAGTGGTTATAGTGCTGGATATTTTGTATAGTATATCTGACTTAAAATCCTACCTCAAATACTAGTTGTGTCAACCCTAGGCAAGTCACTTAACTTCTGTCTGTCTCAATTTCCTCATCTGTGAAATAGTGATAATAGACAGCACCTATTTTCCAGGGTTGTTGTGAGGATCAAATGAGACAATATTTGTCAAGTGTTTTGTTTTTTTTTAACATTCTTTTTTTCTTTAGTTCCAATTTTCTCTAAAGAGCTTTGTAAACCTTAGTTTACTACATAAAGGCTAACTCTAATGATTACTTAAATTTAAAAATATTTAAATTATTGCTTATAAGTAAATAAATGATTTAAATTAAATTTTAAATATCATTTAAAGTAAAATTATTTAAAAACTAGAACTATGGTTTCTCTAGGGTATGTCAGTCCCAGGTTTGAGAGGAACGAAGAGCAAGACAAATTCTTTGCTTCGACAAAGATCCCAACTTTATCATGTGTTAGCACATAGCTTTGCAACGTGATTAAAATGTGATCTAAAGGCAAGATATTATTATTGTTATTCTTTTTTTGCAAAAACAGGAAGAGGCACTTTCTAAGCTTTAGCACCTAGATTTGAGCAGAATAAAAAATCCTTCCTGCATCTATAGGAAAGATGATATCTCTGGGGAGAGATCCCTCTGGCCCTCCCTCAAGCAAGGAACCCTGTCTCAGGCTATCTAATCTTACAACCTCTGAAGCATCTTTGACTCCTCAATCACGCTCACTCCACATTTCCAATCTGTTACTTAGTCTGGTTGATTCTATCTTCACGCTATCTCTTCTCAATTTCCCCTTCTCTTCATTCTTATAGCTGCCCCTCTGGTACAGGCTCCCATCACCTCACATCTGTTCTAATTGCAATAGTTTTCTGGTTGGTCTCCTCTCAAGCCTTTCCCTCATTCCAGTCCATCCTTCTTCATTCAGCTGCCAAAAACGATGTCCCTAAAATACAGGTCTGACCACATCTCCTTCCTCCTCAGTAAACTCCAGTGGCTCCCTTCTGTCTCTAGGCTCTAATATAAAATCATCCATTAAAGCCTTTCACAACAACAGAGTGACCCCTTCCTACCTTTCTAATCAATCTTCTTGTCCTTTACTCTATGATCCCGTGGCACTGGCCTCTTTGCCGTCCCTCTCACACAACTCTCCATTTCCTGCACCTTTTCCTTGGTTGTTTGTCATGGGTAGAATATTCTCTTTTCAATTCTGCCTCACAACTTCCCTGGCTTCCTTCAAAACTCTTGTCTTCTACCTGTTGCAAGAAGCTCTTCTAGGTGACGCTATGGCTAGTGTCCTGCTTCTGAGATGACTATCCATTTGCACTTAACATTTTGAACTTCTTGTTTTCCCCATTAGAATGTGAACTTCTCCAGGGATAGGAATCCTGTATATGATGTTCTCTGAATCCTCAAAGCTTAGCATAACACCTTATTGTTCAGTATAATATAGTGTTCATTTTTTTTCCAGTCATGTCCAACTCTTCATGGCCCCATTTAAGGTTTTCTTGGCAAATATCCTGGATTGGTTTGCCATTTCCTTCTCCAGTTCATTTTATAATGAGAAAAATGGAGACAAAAATAGTTAAATGACTTGACTAAGGTCACAGAGAGTGTCTGAGGTGAGATTTGAATCTAGGAAGATGTCTTCCTGACCCCAAGGCTGGCACTCTATCCCCTGTGTCACCTAGCTAAATATAATAAGTGCTTGATAAATGTTCATTGATGTCCAGGACACCTTGGTTTTCTTGAATTATCATTGCAATTTTCCCAAGACCAGATGTAGCCTCAGGCCCCATAGGCTAAGTGAGTCTTTGGCAGGGTCTTTCCCAAGGGGTCAACTCTCTCCCAGATGAGGAGAGCAGGAAAAGAAGCCCTTGGCTAGCACCGAGAGACCCCAACTAAAGCAGCAGCAGAGATTCTTTTCCCCAAAAGGTTTTCAATGTAGTGACTCAAGCCAAAGGAAACATTGGTTCAAACGAGGACATGGTTGCTGTTCACCAGGCTGAAGGAGAGATATTAGCAGGGACAAAGAGTCTTAGATTTTCAAGCTTGGATCAAGCCTTTGGGATAATGGGAAATCAGCAGCAACTGATGATTATATACATTCTGTGCTGTGGGTGGGGGTGGAGACTGAGTCAGCAGTTGCTAAAACAGGGGTAGATTTAAGTCATAATCTCCATGGCCCTGTTGTGAATGGAGGAGGGCAACCAGGGCCAGGGAGTTAAACATCCTAAGGAGGCTGGAGCCCTCAGTCAATGTAAGCAACCTATTTGTAGAGTAGTTATTATGCTTTCTCTTCAACAGCTTCTTTTGTCCAAAGATCTCTCCATGCTTTGCAAACAGTAATTATATTTTGGAACACTCTCCTCCACACAAAGGCAAGGGAGTGATGCTTGTTGGACATCTCCCGTGTACCAAGAGGGGCGATGTATCTTCTCTCTCCACCTCCTTCAAATCTTCATTATCCATTATGCCAGTCATTTCCTCTGCACATCTGGTTGAGTCAGAATTAATGAGCAAGTTTGGTGTATGGCTTTGGTTCAGGGACATTATAGTGTGGTGGAAAGAATGCTGGATTTGGAGAGGAGATTTGGGTTCAAGTCAATGCCAGAATAGATGTGGGCTACTCCTAAATTTCAGAACTAGAGATGATCTAGGCCACTTTCCTCCATTTTGCACTCTCTAGCTAATATTATAGAGAGTGAAGCCAGATGAGAGGAAGTGAATTGCCCAAGATCATAGCCCTAACCCTCCATCTCCATCTTTAGATATCTCTAATTGCTACAAAGTTCTTCTTAGAATGAACTGAAATGTGATGACTTTTGGTAATTTTTACTCATTAGACATTATTATGTCCTCAGTGACCAAGCAGTTCAAAGTTATGTTTGTTTATAGTTAAAATATGCTTCTAGCTGACTGTACAGTACTTGTTACATTAAAGGCAAACCAGTGGGGAAAAATACTAAAATGTTATTTCAATTTGACTTCTGATGCCAAAGATTTCTTTCTTTTCTTTTTCTTCCTCCCTCCCTCCCTCCTTTTCTTCTTTCTTTCTTTCTTTCTTTCTTCCTTCCTTTCTTTCTTTCTTTCTTTCTTCCTTCCTTCCTTCCTTCCTTCCTTCCTTCCTTCCTTCCTT
>NC_058130.1:685533655-685606911 GCF_016433145.1 Gracilinanus agilis
GATAGTAAAACCATACTAGTGGGAGATCTAAATATTCCTCTTTCAGATCTAGATAAATCAAACCGAAAAATAAATAAGAAAGAGGTAAGAGAGGTGAATGAAGTCCTAGAAAAATTAGATTTAATTGATATGTGAAGAAAAATAAATAGGGACAAAAAGGAATACACCTTCTTTTCAGCTGCACATGGTACATTCATTTCCTCAGTCTGACTGGGCAGAAATTCACTGTTCCAGGAACCAAAGACCCTCCAATATAGAGCTGCTTCCTGGCCACCACAGCAAGGCCGTCAAACAATGGAGAGATCTCTGGGCACAGGACAACTTCCTGCAAACCTAGGGCACAGAGCAAATGTCATCAATAACAAAACTTTGACTGATGATAATCTGAGAGTGTGAGGCCTAATTCAATTTATTTGTTTAGGGAAAATTGAAGGTTTTTTTGAAACTGGAAAGAATGGGACTGATTATACACACTGGTGCCTGATTTGGTTTTACCACTAAAGAGGTTAGAGCCTAGTAAATATTTAGTAATAATAGGAACACAACATTTCTACATCACTTTTCCACCTCTTAAAATCTTTCTTTTTCTTTTTCTAATTATCCTTTGATGTAGGTTGCACGAATCAGTATTATCATTCCCATTTTAAGCATGAGGAAACTGAGGCTCAGAAATATTATCAAAGATTCAGTTTAATTTGTATTATTAGGGTCAGGAAAGTGGGAACGGTATATCTGTAACTAGGAATCTCTAACTGACAAGAACTGGAGTTCTAACGGGTAGTTTCTCTGTCAACCTAACTTCAGTCAGGCTGACAGCCTTGGCTAAGGACTAGAGGGAGAGAGAGCTGGGTATTGGGGTTTCTCACAAATGGTCCAGGCCACTTCCTTGATGGCTTCAGGATACCAAGAACCAACTCTTTGCACAGCAAATAATCCAAGAGATACCAGGTAGGGGAAAATGCCTGCAAGCTTTCCACCAGAAAACGGACACTATCCACTACTAAGGATTGTTTTGAGATATGTTGTCTTCAAGTTTCTCCAATCCCTTAAAATATTCAAAACCTAACTCAGTGTCTTCCACAGAATACTTTCCTATGACTCTAATTTCCCTTTTTCTATGTATACCACCATTTTCTTAATAATAAGACCAGACTCAAAATCTGAAACATTTTTTGACTGTCCTTTCTCCCCATTGCTGCATCTAACGGACTATCAAGTCCTGCCTTATCCTGTCTATGTATCATCTTTTACATCTGGTTTTTCCTTCCCAATCCTACTGCCACATTCTCTCACCAGCACACACAGAGTCCAAGGGAACGTGGGCTTAAGCTTAGAAAATGCACAAAGCAAAAGAATACTCACCCCTTCTGATTGGGGAAGTCCTTTTATTCCACTTAGTACAAATTGATTTCCATCAATTTCCCTTTAGTTATAGTATAACTTTTCTACATCAGTCCCTGTAGCATCTTGAAGATGTGTTTTTTTCAGTGTTTCTATTTGTCATTGGTTTCCAGTGTCACGTGTCACTGCTATTCTTGCTAAGGGGACATTGCTAGGATATTGATGAAAAGGTCCCATTGCTCCAGGTTTTTGAAGTTCACAAGGTCCTCCTCTGGTCAAAGTCAGGGAGGGGTTGAGGGTACAAAAGCTCAGCTTCTCTCCTTCCCCTATAAGGGATCCCTTTTCAAGGACTCAGTTGGAATCTCCTTTTTTTAAGCTCCCAGACACTCAAATTCTTGATTCCAAACTCCCTTGTTGGTTTTAGAACAAGCCCCAAAAGACATGATTAAGACTGAGCATTTTCACTGACTGACCTCCATGCCTGAACTCCTGTCTCCTCACCTCTTTGCCTCAAAGCTTCCCTGCCCCTTTCAAGTCTCAGCTCTAGCGATACCTTTCATAAAAAGCATTTCCTAATCCCTTTAATTCCAGTGCCTTTTCTCTAAGAGTATTTTTGTTTTACCCTGCTATATTTTGTTCATACATAATTGTTTACATTATTAGTAATAGACTCCCCTATTAGACTGTGAGCTCCTAGAAAAGAGGGATTTTTTTGCCTTTCTTTGTATAGTGACTGGCACAAAGCAGGTATTTAATAAATGCTAGTTGACTGACTCATCTGAATATACTTCCTATGAAACATCATTCATTTATCTAGTCACTTTTAAGGATTTCTGAATTGTTTAAGGGCTTTTCATCCCTAGTCTAAAGCCTTAGATTCAATGGAAGTGCTCTCACTTGGTTAAGGTATCAGGGTACATCATTCTGTTAGCTATTTCAGATGAGATTTGGGGAGTTGATTGATTGGCTCAATTGATTTACCGCCTCACATTTATATCCTCGGTGCCTGATATATGGTAAGTCCTTATAAATGCTTGTTGACAGATTGAAAATATGAAAAAGGAGTAGTTTACGATAAGCCTGGAAAGTTGGAGCCAAGGTGGGGAAGACCTTGTCTTGCATGCCAAAAGGGTTGAATTTTTTCCTATAGGAAATAGCCATTGAAGGTTTTTGATTTGTGTGTGTGTGACATGAATAGACCTGTGTTTTAAGAAGATTGCTCTGGAAGGATGGATCAGAGAGTGAAATGACTAGCTGCAGGGGGACCATTTAAGAGACTATTACAATATAGATGAGAGAGGATATTAGACTGAAGTAGGTTGGTGGCAGTAGGATTGGGAAGGAAAAACCAGATGTAAAAGATGATACATAGACAGGATAAGGCAGGACTTGATAGTCTATTAGATGCAGCGATGGGGAGAAAGGACAGTCAAAAAATGTTTCAGATTTAGAATCTGTTCTTATGGAAAAAGGGAAATTAGAGTCATAGGAAAGTATTCTGTGGAAGACACTGAGTTAGGTTTTGAATATTTTAAGAGATTATTATGATATTTGGGAAGGTTGAGGTTATAGATAGACATGCATCCTCAGTCAGGACCTCAGATCTCTGCTAGACACATCTCTACAAGAGTTTTAGTGCCATAGATGGACTCTCTAAGAGTATAACTTATAATGAAGGTATATGTATCTGTCTATCTATCTATCCAATGATTTATCTATCTCTGCATCATAGTGCAGATATTGGAAGATTTGGACTTCAAGTCAAGACATTTGGGGTCCAGTCCTGCTTTAATATGGGCAAGTCATTTATCTTCTCAGGGGCACAGTTACTTCATCTACAAAATGAAACCCTGTACTATTTATCTCACACAATTGTTGCAAAGAATGTGCTACATCTACATAAGTAGTTATTATTCTAATGTATGCTAAGTACCTTCTACTGTTTTATTACCATAAATACTGAGATAAATGTGAACTACTATTTTAAGTTTATTTTTATTTTTGTCAAATATTTCCTAAATACATTTAAAATTTTTTTTAACATTCGTTAAAAAAAATATTCAGTTCCAAATTCTCCCCCCTCACCTTCCACTCCTTCAACCTCTGAGAAAGTAAGCAATATGATGTCAATTATACATGTTAAGTCATACAAAACATATTTCCATATTAGCCATTTTTAAGAAAAAAGTGTATGTTTTCATCTGAACTTAGTCATTTGGAATTGTTTTGGGTCAGAGTAGGAAAGTCTTTCATAGTTAGTTGATCATCATTATAAATTTGCTCTTACCACCTATGATGTTCTCCTGGTTCTGCTCACTTTACTTTGCATCAGTTCATTTATAACTTCCTTGGTTTTCCTGAAAGCATTCTGCTCTTCATTTCTTAGAGCACAGTAATACTCAATCCCAATCATATACTACAACTTATTCAGCCCATTCCTCCAAATACCAGGCATCTCAGCAGTTTCCAATTCTTTGTTACTACAAAAAGAGCTGCTCTAAATATTTTTGTACATAGAGATCCTTTCCCCTTTTCTTTTATCTCTTTGTGATACAGACCTAGTTGTGGTATTGCTGGATCAAAGGGCATGCATAGTTTTATAACTTTTTGGGGGTTAGTTCCACATTGTTTTCCTGAATGGTTGAACCAGTAATGATATTATTCAGGATAATGATTCTATAGATTGTGGGTAGTTTTTCCCCATTTTAGAGCTTTACAAAACATCAGACTTTGAAGGGGTACTAGAGATCTTCTAATTCAGGAGTTTTAACCTTGTCTTATTGAACAGATTCTTTTTACAATTTTAAAACAGTATTTCGATATATAACTGGTTTACTTTCTAATCCTGTGCATTTTATTTTATGCATATGAATGCAATGTTTTGAAATGGGGTCCATAGTATTCACCAGGCTGCCAAAGAGGTCTCATGACACAAAAAAGGTTAAAACATTCAAAATCTAAATCTATTTTATGAAAGAGAAAACTAAGACTCAGAGAGGGAGAAGGGAGTTAGTCAAGGTCAAAAAGCAAATTAATGACAGATTACACATATCTTCTGACTTCCAATCCATTGATTTTTTTCCTTTATACCACATCCAGCTCCTTCAAAAGGATGGTTTTCTACCTCCCTGGTGTATTGTGTTTCAACAGAGAGGACATTTGAGAGAGCAGAGTGGGGGTAGCAAAAAGAGAATGGGTAGCTTTGATTTGTGTTCCTTTTTATCTCCTCTTCACCCCAACCTGAAGTATTGGAGACAATTGGCTCACATAACAAGTTTCTTTAGGTTGGGAGAAGAGGAAATAGCTACTAACTTCCCCTCTCCTTAGCCTGAGGGGATTACAGTTATTTGCATCCTGAAGTAGAGAGAGTATGATAGAAGCCAGGATGAAAGAGAAAAAAATAATCTTTATCTTCTTAAGGAGAATGATAGGGTCTGTGATGAAGATCAAGGTGGCAGAAAGACACAGCATTGAAGTTACAGTATATGCCTGCTCTTGCTCTCTGGCGCCACCTACTGGAACTTTTCCAGGTTGAATCAAGATGCAGTTGATTCAATTCAGTTCAAGCCCATGCAATGGACCAGTGATGCCCAAGTTGAAAGGACCTCAGAGGTCATGGTGTCCAATCAATTCATTTTACAGAGGGGAAGTTGATGTCCAGGAAGAGTTAAGTGGATTGTTTAACACCACATAGACAGTCAACATCTGGGGTAGGAGGTGAATCTAGGTTTTTGGACTTTATATCAGGAATATTTGGATCATGCAGCCTCCTTAAGCAAGTAGCTTTTATCAGGCTTTCGCTACATCCAGTTCATGGCGCCATGCTGAATTAGAGGAACACAAAGATTAAAAAATGATGCCATTCAATTTTCAGATAAAGAAATCAAAACTATCAATAAGCACATGAGAAAGTGTTCTAAATCTCTAATAATTAGAGAAATGCAAATTAAAACAACTCTGCAGTATCACTTCACACCTAGCAGATTGGCTAAAATGACAGCAGGGGAGAGTAATGAATGTTGGAGGGGATGTGGAAAAATTGGGACATTAACGCATTGCTGGTGGAGTTGTGTACTGATCCAACCATTCTGGATGGCAATTTGGAACTATGCTCAAAGGGCTTTAAAAGACTATCTGCCTTTTGATCCAGCCATAGCACTGCTTGGATTAGACCCCAAAGAGGTAATAAGGAAAAAGACCTGTACAAAAATATTTATAGTTATGCTCTTTGTTGTGGCAAAAAATTGGAAAATGAGAGAATGTCCTTTGATTGGAGAATGGCTGAACAAATTGTGGTATTTGTTGGTGATAGAATACTATTGTGCTCAAAGGAATAAAGAACTGGAGGAATTCCATGTGAACTGGAAAGACCTCCAGGAAGTGATGCGGAGTGAAAGGAGCAGAGCCAGGAGAACATTGTACACAGAGACTGATACACTGTGGTACAATCGAACATAATGGACTTCTCTACTAGCAGCAATGTAAGGATCCAGAGCACGGCTGAGGGAGTTATGAGAAAGAAAACTAGCCACATTCAGAGGAAGAACTGTGGGAGCAGAAAAACAACTGCTTGAACACATGGGCTGATATGAAATATTATTGGGGATGTACACACTAAACGATAACTCTAGTCCAACTATCAATAATATGGAATTAGGTCTTGATCAATGATCCATGTAAAACCCAGTGGAATTGTGTGTTGGCTAAGGAGGGGTTAGGAGGGGTTGGGGGAGAGAGAAAGAACATAAAACATATAACTTTTGAAAAATATTCAAAATTTAAAAAAATTAAAAATGATGCCATTCCTGCCCACTCTGAGTTTACAGTATAGTAAAGGGAGGTAGGTAAGAATTTCAGAACACCAAGGATCCTCAGAGGTCATATCACCCAATCTATACCCAACTCTCCTCTACAATACCACCAACATATGGTCTTCTTGCCTCTACTGGAAGATCTTGAGTGAAAGGAACCCATCACCTCTCAAGCTCACTTTTCTGGATAACTTTATTATGATTCCCTTTTGGTTCTTCATATTACCACTTAACTATGATAGCAGCTTTCATTGAAGCCATTTGAGTTTAGATAGACACTCATCTATGAGGTTATTAGGTAAAGAGGGAGAGATCATGTTGACTGATTTTTGGGACCAAAAAAAAAAAAACAAGAGACAGTAGTATGTCCTGTGTGATGTACATAGGATATATGCCAACCATCAGATGTGTGTCTGGGGAAGAAGATGGTGTCTATTTTGGCCAGGCACAGTGCTAAATATTTTATAAATACCTCATTTGATCCTCACAACAACTCTGGAAGATAGGTGCTATTACTATTCTCATTTTACAGTTATGAGATCTGAGGCAGACAGAAATTAAGTGACTTGTCCAGGTTCCCAGAGCTAGTAAATGTCTAAGGCTGGATTTGAACTTAGGTCTTCCTGACTCCAGGTCCAGGACTCTAAACAGAATGGCCCTGAATTGTACTCTGAAGTCAGGAATCAAGGGGCTCATTGTAGTGCTTATGATACCCCACTAGCACAATACACAGTTGGGATTATATATATGAATTGTTAACTCTGAGTCCATAGGGAAAGGGGAATGTGTTTCCAATACATAAAGATCTTAACAAGGGGATTAATTATTAATTAACCCCTTAATTATTATAGTTATAATTTCTTTATTATTAATAATAAATATTCACATTATTAATAATTAACATTAATTAATCTTTATTCCTTAATTATTAATATTGTCCAGTTGATTAATGATATTGGACTCTTTGTTACTCCAATGCTGCAATGGAACTTTTTTTGCAAAGATACCAGAGTAGTTTGCCATTTCCTTCTCCAGTCAGATCTTTGAGATGTGAGTTCAAATCCAACTTCAGACATTTATTAGCTAGGCGACCTTTGGCAAGTTTCACTTAACCTTTGTTTGCTTTAATACATTGAAGAAGGAAATGGGAAACTATTTCAGTATATTTGCCAAGAACATCCCATGGACAGAGTGGTTAACAGGGTCATGAAGGGTCAGATATGACTGAAAAGTTCAACAACAACTTCCTGACTCCAAGCATTCTATCCACTGAGCCAACTAGCTGTCTCCAGTTATTAACCTAGCTAAGTATAAGTATGGATATACATGTGTAGCAATGCTCTGAGATAATAATCCCAACTCCCACCTGAACTACGGGAGAAGAGTTCCCAGAAGAACACGGCTCCTATGTCTCCTCAGGGTCCTTGGGATGTCCCTATCATTGTTCTTTCTTCCATGATCATGATCAGATTTAATCAGTCAGACTTGAGTAGCTTCTAGAAAGAGATATTTAACTAAGATGATGATACAGTAAGAAAAGCTGATAGAAAACATCTCCTCAAGAATCTATGACATCAGTGCATTCGGAGTCTTAAGGAAAGTGAACTCAGGCTTAGAGATCACATGTAGCCAAAAAGGGTAATTCATAGCTCTTGGAAGTCCTTTTCAATGGTATCCTCAAGATGTGTCCTTAGATAGGATATAGTTTTCTGTTGGATACTTTGTAGGACTATGAACCTGCAACTAGTCCCTTCTTAGTTCTCAATGCAGATGTAGCTATCAGTTGCTCCAATTTTGCTTTTTAATATCAACACATATCTTCATATTCTTAGCACCTCTTCTATGATTCAGTTCAGTCTTCCCAATTTCACTGACGAGTTTCTTAGTATTCACATCACATCTACCACTTTCAGTATCCTGAGATGTAGTTCATTTGGGTTTGAACTCATCGACTTGAACTCTGGAGTCTAGGTGACTTGAGCTCATTGAGGATAGCTTTGGCACTCTTACCATTTCCTCATTTATCTTGCATTTCAGCTCCCTGTTTGTGTCTTTTATGTTATCCTTCACAGTTCAAACATTCTTCTCCTTGGAAGAGAAACTTAAAATAAAATCAAAACTGCCTTCTCTCCATCACTCATTATCATTATTCTATCTATGACCAGTGAGCAGTTCTACTACTTCTCTGATCATCTTACCTCCAATATACATAGATGTATGGATATTCTTATAAAGGAAGGTTGTGGTATAATGGATATAGTGGTAGGCCTGCTGTCCAGAACATCTGAGGGCAGATCTTATCTCTGACACTTTCTGGGAGACACTGCAGGGCAAATTATTTCAAAAGGAAACAAAACAAAATCTTTTATTCGATCCAGTTTCCTCAACTAGAAAATGGGGATAATAATAGTACCTACCTCTGTTGTGAAAATCAAATGAAAAAATATTAAAATAAAACCTCAGCACAGAATCTGTCACATAGTAGGTGCTATATGAATGCTTATTCCCTTCCTCTCTCCCTTGTTTAACAAACAAACTCTGGAGCAGCCTCCATTCATTCCAGGTATTTGCATTTCTGACACAATTTTTAAAGGATCATGCTCATCTTTTTGTGCTCATTTCAGTTGTTGGCCTCTACTCTAGTTTAGTATAATAGAATCTTATATTTCAAGTTACAAGACATCTTGAAGGTCAACTAACATAACCCACTTTGTTTGGCAAATGAGAAGACTGAGGCCAAGGGAGGTTAAATGATTTCTTCAAATTTGTATGAGTCATCACTGGTATGGTTGGAATTCCCACCTAGGTTATTTTTATTCCAATTTCAGCACTCTTCTGTCTATATTACTCTTTCAAATACATTTAAAAACCCACACACAAAATATATGCACACTCATGAAAAACCAACATCTAAATTGGTTAATACATCTCACATCTTCTTACTCAAATTCATTTTTTCTTGTTAGGATCATTACTTTTGTGGAAAGAACATGGGAAAAGGAGTTAAGAAGAGAGGAATTTGCATCTTGATATTAATCCTCAATGACTGTAAGTCATTCCTTTTTGGAACTTAATATTTCCCATATGTAATATGAGGAAGTAGAATAATTGATTTCTAAGGTCCCTTCTATCCTCAAATCCATGATCCTCTAATCTTATGATATGTACACATAGAAATAAACATGATATTATGAAGAATATGAAGACAACAATAACATCTAAATAAATTGGTCTCAGAAAATTCAGATGTTCTCCTCCTCCTTCTCCTTTTTCTCCTCCTCTTCTCTTCCTCCTCTCTTACCTTCCAGCTTCAAACCGATTCTATGTATTTATTCCAAGGCAGAAGAGTAGTAAAGGCTAGGCAATGGAAGTTAAATAACTTGTCACAAAGTTAGGAAGTATCTGAGGTCAGATTTGAACCCAGGATCTCCTATCCCTAGGTGTTACTCTCTATCCACTAAGCCACTTAGCTGCTTCCACTCCCAATTTCTTCCTGATCCTTGTTGTGACCTCAAATCCCTCCACTCCTCAATTCATTTCCAGGTTAACACCCCTGTTTTGACTACATTCTCTTCCCTTCCCCATCTTGACTCTTTGGTGAACCAATTTAAGTCTACACTCTTCCTCTTTCTTGAGTCCCTTATCCTAGTGAAGATCTTGCCTTTCCAAACACAAGCTCTGGATTACTACTACCATTTACTGTCTTTTTTTCCTAGGTGCATGCTATTGAACAATGTTAGGGAGAATTGTGGAACTATGCTGACTGGATCCACTGTGAGTTTAAGCTACCTGATCTCTAGTGTGCCCTCACTGTGGTAAGGCATTGCTTTTCTATCTCCCTAATTGATTCACCATCCTGCTTACCATATCAGCTTTTCCAAAGCCTTTCATACTCTTTAAACATCTCACATCTCCCTGTTCATTACTCTCTCAACTGAGAAACTTGCCTCATATTTCACTGGAAAAAAAATTAGGTCATTCTCAAGAGAGTGTTACCCCATCCTTTCCTCCTCATCTCACATTACTCACATGCCTTCCTCCACTTTTTCCTCCTTTAATTCTGTTTGTCTTGAGGAGGTAACTCTTCTCCTTGATAAAGAAAGCTCCTCTATATGCATGAATGGTCCCATTCCATTCCATCTTCTCCAAATGATTGCCCCCTCTCTCATCTTTATTAATGTTCAATTGTATCCTGTCTACTGGTTGCTTTCCTACTGTTTTTTTAAACCTTTACTTTCTGTCTTAGAATCAATACTATTTATTGGTTCTAAGGCAGAAGAACAGTAAGGGCTAAGCAATGGGGCTTAAGTGACTTACATCATACAGTGAGGAAGTGTCTGAGGCTAGATTTGAACCCAGGATCTCCCATCTCCATCTGACGCTCCATCCACTGAGCCACTTATCCGCCTCCTGCTTCCCTACATACTACAAACAAGCATGCCCATGTCTCCCCCATCCACCAAAAAAACTTTCACTTGACCTATCCAACTCTGATTACTGTCATCTTATATTTCTCCCCTCTTCTGTGGCTAAACTTCTTGAAAAGGCCGTCCACAATAGGTGCCTCCACTTTCTTTCTTCTCTTTCTCTTCTTAACTCTTTTCTTTCTGGCTTCTGAGCTCATGTCAGAAATGGTGAACTGCAGCAAAGCTTTCTATTTAATGAATGAATACCTATTAGGCACCCAGGAACCTTGAGCCTAGAAGGGGGTCATATTCCATTAACACTTCTCCCTCTATTTCCTTCTCTTTTTAAATTAGTTTAAATGCAAATGTCTCACTGTGCTCTGTAAGGGAGGCCAAAGATCCTGGCTTCCTTCCCATATCTGGCAGGGTCAGTGGGAAGAATTCATTTTCAGAAAGAAATGTCTTGACATGCTTGGTGTGTTTTCTTTACAGGAAAGAAAAAACAAAACCCCCCAACATACCCAGCGCAAGGTTAATTAGTATATAAACACTCCACTTTGTTTTCTGTTGAGTATGACTGGGAAAATAAAACTCTAGTTGAAAATAGCCCTAGATATTACTCCTTAGCAACTTGAAGTGGGAACAGTTGATTATGCGATTCCATGAATGAAAAAAAGGAAGATAGGCTTGGTACAATGAATGGAAGGAACATGAGATTTTTAGTCAGAATTCAAACCTTATTTTTGTTGATTACTAGTTATATGACTTGGACTTAGTCACTTAACTTCCTGGACTTCAGTTTCCTCATCTGTATGAAGAGGGAGTTAGACTTGATGACCTCCGAGGACCTATGATTCTAGGGCAACTAGGTGGTGCAATGAATAGAGTGCTGGACCTGGAGTCAGAAAGATTCCTCTTCCTGAGTTCAAATCCAACTTCAGACACTTCCTAGCTGGGAAAGTCACTTAGCACTGTTTGCCTCAGTTTCCTCATCTATAAAATGAGATGATGAAACCAAGAAAACCCCAAATGGGCTCATACCAAAATGATTCAATAACAACAATAACAAAACTTTGTAATATAATTTGCCATCTGGTATTGCTAGGCTATCTTCTTTCATATTTAGTTGATAATTTGCCCCAAGTTATGCACAATTTAAGTAGCTGATCCAAGATTTCTCCCAAGGTTCTCTTGCTCAAAATGGGTCCCTGTGCCAGAGTATTTCCCTAGTTAAACTCTACTTTGGATGGATATTATCTGTGTTCTCTTCTATGAATTATTTTGAAGCCTTAGATATAGATAGGTAGATAGATAGACAGATAGATAGACAGACAGACAGACAGACAGATAGATAGATAGATAGATAGATAGATAGATAGATAGATAGATAGATAGATAGATAGATAGATGGATGGATGGATGATAGATAAACTAAATCATGTGGAGATCCAACAAATTGAAATAAGGAACCTAGGAGAAGCAAGTTGGTTGTGAAAGGTATGGAGAAGGAAAAGAATGAGTTATTGAAAAACAAGTTTATTGACTCTAGGAAGTATACATTTTTAGCAATAGAAAATGTTGCAAATCATTTATTAATCCTCATCAATTCATCCAGCAAAAATTTATTTTCAATTGGGTACAGAGAATTTCCCTGAGAATTTGGGGAGACATAAAATGAGACTATGTCCCTGTCCTCATAGAATTAGTACTGTACTTGTAATCAAGAAATAGGAACTCTATTCGGCTCTGCTACTTACCAGCTATTTGAACTTGAGTTAAGTCACTTCACCAGAGGTATGTTGGTAAATGGTTAACAACTGGCTTTCAAAAAAAAAGTATTCATGACACTTAAATTTAATCTGCATTATTTTTAATGATATTTTATTTTTCCCTAATTATAGTTTATAAGTTTTCATTGATCCATAAGTAATTTGTCGAGCAGAACTTGACAAAGTTTTAAATTCTTTCCATCCTTCCTGCTATTTCTTTCTCCTACCCTTCCTGAGATAGTAAGCAATCTGATATAGATTTAATCTCTATTAATACTTTATCTCTTTCTAGGGCCTAAAGAATCAACAAGACAACAAATCAAAGTCTTATTTGTAGTGTTTGCTGGTTTCTTTCTTTCTTTTTTGGGATATTTTCTAATCTCATCCAGATAGTTGCTTTAATACATATTTAGAAAGCCAGAATTTTAGATAGGGAAAGAACTTTGGAAGTGGTCATAGTCTCTTCTATTTGATTTTTTCCTTTCCACTTAAATTATTTTATATGCTTTAAAAAAATTTATACACTTGGTAACTGCCACCATCAACAACAACAACAAACATTTAACTAAACAAGTTCATAAAAAATTATGTGCAAAACCACAAACTCCATATTGTTTATAATTTATTTAAATATGTAAATTATGTGTGTGCTAATATAAACATCCTCTGCTTTTGAGTTCTCTTTGGATTTGTTTCACTTGGATACTACTTTCTCTTGATTTTGTGGCTGTTATTTTTTAAAATGTAATCATAATATATATTATTCGCTTTCTCTTTTTCTTCTCTTCATGTATTTCCATTATTTGCTTCATCTTTCAATACAATTACATTCAAATATCACAATCTATTCAGCCATTTCTCCCATTCATTGCATTTGTGTTATTTCCAGTTATTTTGTCATTACAAACAAAGCTTCCATGGATATTTTCATATACACACAGCTTTTTTACCTTCTCAATGATGCCCTTAGGGCCTAATCCTAGTAATGGGATCCCAAGGTCAATGTGTGTCTGATGATTTCTTAGGTAGAAATGCTCATTGTGAACAATTTAACAATCAGCAGAATAATCTATCTTCAGCATATCCCCAAGACTTAACTACCTGCCCTGTGGCTCAGCTTTCTCCTGTTAACTGTGGGAGAAGGTGCTGGGGAGGTGTCTGGGATGGGGGGATTGAGGAGCTGGGTTGGACTAGGTTATCCCTTAGCTTTCTCCTAGCTTTCATTCTAAGGTTGTCTGAAAACGTTTCCAAAACTATAAAATTGAGACCTTATGAAGATCAAATGTAATAATCTCATAGACCCCTAAATTTTTTTTCCAATCATTAGTGCCAACACTTGGGAAACACTGATTTGTATATTCTGTTAGCACAGGGAAGACATCTTTGTGTCTTACCAAATTTTTAGTGAGAATAGCTCATATATCAATATAAAGAAATGGCATGGATTTATAGAAAACAAAATGGCAGACAAGAAGGCACTTCAGAGTTCATCTACTGGAAAATCCCCATTTTACTGATAAGGAAAGTAAGGCCCAGAGACATTAAAGTACCTTACCTTAGATTATCAATAGAAGAATTAGCAGAGCTAAGATTCAAACTGAAGATCTTTGACTAAATCTAGGGCTCTTTCCTCTGTCTCATACTACCTCCTGGAGTCAGAAGACCTAGGTTTGAATCCTAGCTCTGATAATTTACTTCTTGTGTGATATTAGGTAAGTTGTATTTAATTTTTAATTAATTTTAATTAATTTAATTAATGTCTCTGAGCCTCACTTTCCTCATCTGCTTAATGGGTGTGTTGGACTAGACATACTCTGAAGACCAATCCACGATCATGGTCTTGTGTTCTTTCCAATGTTCTGGGCTATTTCTATTTATGCCTAGTCTTATTAGGAGTCTGGCAAGATACAAAGACAAATGACTTGTTCCCTCTACTCACAAGAGGGTACAATTGGTATTTCGCAATTGCTGCATGACCCCAGGCAAGCTGTGCAACCCATTATGCCCCAGTGTCTTCACCTATGAAATAAGGATAATGCTACTTGTACCAATGTCAGTTGTTGTAAGGGAAGCAGTTTATAAGCCTTTTAGAACTATATAAAATGGGATAAAGCATTACAAAACATTTTTTCTCATAGCAATCTTGTACAAATGTGATTATTTCCATAGACAGAACTAGGAATATTTTTCACTTGCTACAAAACTGTTTGAAGGATGAGGAAGAGGAAATGAGGCAACAAATGCTTTGCAGAAGAGAGTCTGTGTGGGGAGACAAAGGGAGACAACAGTGAAGAGAACAGTCTAAAGGGGGATGGAGGTGGAAGCCCATCTCTTTTCCTTCCCTCAAATTCTTCCCACCCATAGACCACTTCTTTCCCTTCTCTTCCAGACTGCCTTAGCGTGGAGGTCAGCAGATGACCCCTATAAGCAGAGGACAATGGCCACTGGACACACAGTAGGCAAGAAATACGACCTCCAACCCCTAAAAACTATGGAAAGGGCATCTACCAATTGTTAGCTTTTGGACTAAAGCTTCTGCCTTCCTACCTTGGTAGAGCTATCCTTCCTGTTTTACAGATTAGAAAAATGGTGCTCAGAGGGGTGAATTGATGGGTGTACAGTTATACAATTAGTACTAATGCAAGCCACAGCTTCAATTTGTGTGTGTGTGTGTGTGTGTGTATGTGTATATATATATATATATATATATATATATATATATTTTTTTTTTTTTTTTTTTTTAAATTTCAAGTCCCATGCTTTCTCCCACGGGAAAACACACTATCCAGGATAGGATGTTGCACATAATGAATACTTTAATAGTTGTTGTCCAGTCCTTTTGGTTGTGCCTGACTCTTAGTGACCCCATTTGGGGTTTTCTTGGCAAGTGGATTGCCATTTCCTTCTCCGGCCCATATTACAGATGAAGAAACTGAGACAAAGAGGGCTATTTCTCCAGGGTCACACAACTAGTATCTCAGGTCCTATTTGAACTAATGAAGTTGAATCTTCCTGACTTTTGAGACTAGATTCTATCCTCTATGCCACTGAGCTGCCTACTTCAATACTTGTTGAATAATTTAATAGCTCTTGAATGTTAAATGCTGAATCATTATGACTAGCCATGAACAAAGTTTTGAAGGAGCTAAACTTTACCTTCAGAGACCATTCCCCTACTCTCTCTCTCTCTCTCTCTCCCTCCCCCTCTTTCTCTCTCCTCTCTTTCTTTTTCCTTCTTTCTCTCTATCTCTGTCTCTGTCCCTCCTCCTCTTTCTTTCTCTCTCCTCTCTTTTTTTCCCCTCTTTATCTCCATCTCATCTCTGTATCTTTCTCAGCTTGTCTCTGTGTATTTGTCTGTCTGTCTCTATCTCTCTGTGTGTCTCTGTCTTTCCCTTTCTTCCTCTGTTATTTCGTGACCAAATGTTGGAAACTTCCATGAGCCAGCAGCAGCAGTCCCACCCCGTGGGGGAGAGTTCAAATGGGTGGCTAACTTATGTAAACTATATAATAAAAGCAGGCATCCATGCAAGGCTTGTTTTGTTTTTCCTTTCCCACTCCTGGTCATAAGGGCATCCTTAGGAAGGAGTGAGTTTCACAAGAAGTCATATGCAGATTGTGAATGTCTGGTTTTATGCTACTGGAAGTCTCCACCAGAGAGACAGAAAGTCTGTTGCCTCAGTGTCTGAGTGGGTAGGGGCACGACAGGATCTGGGGCTAGGGGAGGGATATTTTTGGAACTAGAAGTGAAACCCAAGAGACCAGCTGCACATGCAACAGAGCTATGGTGACTCAGTTCTCATTAACCCTGTGTGTGCTAAGAGGGTGAAAGATTGTGTAGCAGTAAGAAAAGGGGGCTAGGGTGAAGGAGGGCTGAATTCTTGTTTTACCATTCACTAGCTAGTGACCTTAGTGAGAGTAGTTTCACCACACACAGACTCAGTTTCCTCATCTGTTAAATTAAGTTGCTGACGTAGCTAGTCTCTAGCCCATTCGGCTTCTAACATTCTGTATTCCAAGGAGTGCTGTAGGTACCTTCTAAATCCAGTTCTAACACTAACATTCTGTGGGATCATAGAATCATAGATTTAGAGCTAAAAACAAACCTCTTCATCTTAGAGAGGAAGACACTCAGATCACAAGAAGTTAAGTGACTTGTCCAAAGTCACACAGTGACTAAAAGACAAAGGCTGAATTTTATTTATTTTATTTTTTAATAATAGTTTTGCATTTTTTAATTTTAATTTTGAATATTTTCCCATAGTTACATATTTCATGTTCTTTTCCTCTCCCCCAAAACTCCCTAACCCCACTTAGCCAACACACAATTCCGCTGGGTTTTACATGTATCTTTGATAAAGACCTAATTCCATATTATTGATAGTTAGACTAGAGTTATCATTTAGTGTCTACATCCCCAATAATATCCCCATCAGCCCATGTGTTCAAGCAGTTGTTTTTCTTCTATGTTTCTCCTCCCACAGTTCCTCCTCTGTATGTGCCTAGTTTTCTTTCTCATAAGTCCCTCAAAAAGGCTGAATTTTAATTCAGGTCCTCTGACTTTGAAGCTACCACTGTTTGTATTGTATCATTCCCTCATTTTTTTTTTTAATTTTAAACCCTTAACTTCCGTGTATTGACTTATAGGTGGAAGATTGGTAAGGGTAGGCAATGGGGGTCAAGTGACTTGCCCAGGGTCACACAGCTGGGAAGTGTCCGAGGCCGGATTTGAACCTAGGACCTCCTGTCTCTAGGCCTGGCTCTCAGTCCACTGAGCTACCCAGCTGCCCTCATTCCCTCATTTTATGTTCTGTATTCTATGTTAGGGAGAGGTAATATGTTTCAATGGAGAGAAAGCTGAATTTAAAACTTGGAAGTCACAGAATCTGAGTTCAAATCCCATCTCTGACCCTAACTATCAGTGTTTTTTTTTTCCATTTCAATTTGTGTCCAATTTCAATTGTGTCCAACTAACCATGACCCCATTTGTGGTTTTCTTGGCAAACAAGCTAGAGTGGTTTGCCATTTTGTCTCCAGCTCATCTTATGAAGAGGAAATCATTCCAACAGAGTTAAGTGACTTGCTCAGGTTGACATAGCTAGTAAGTGTCTGAGGTGAAATTTAAACTCAGGTCCAACATTTTCTCCAGACTTGGTGTTCCAGCCACTGCATTATTACTGCCCACTATCAGTGTGACTTTGGGCAAATTACCTAATCTCTCCTGGGCCTCAATTTCCTCATCTGTAAAATAAGAGTACTGGACTTAAGGGCCTCTAAGGTCCCTTCCAGTTTGGGATCTATGGTTATAATTCTCAGGGCCTTTCCTTTCCTGATGTTCTAGTTTCCAACAATATTTCTCAGAGCTGGCATTCAATAGTATATGAAAGAAAACTTGGAATAGTGTATAGAGTGATGAATTTAGAAACAGGGACATTTGGGTTTGAATCTTACCTCTGACAAACTATAAGCTGTATTCTTGATGGGCAATTTACTTAGTTTCTCTGAGTCTCAGTTTCTTTATTTCTAAAATGGGGATAATAGAGCTTCTCAGAATCAGATCAAGTGAGATAATACATATAAATGGTTTTGCAAACATCAAAACATTACATAAACGTTAATACTTTGTAATGTTTTAATTCCATTTTATATTCCTAAGTCTCTTCTAGCTCTAAAATTCTGTGTTCTGTGTTCTAGGGTGCTTTCTAGCTTGAATTTTTTAATATTTTAAGGTCTCTTATAGTGCAAAGGTTCCATCACATTTATGTGAAAATAAAACCTTCTTTCCTGCTCTTTCTTACCCTGTGTTCTCCTCTTCCTCAGTGATTCATGGTTGGGCTATGTAATTGAACTTAAAAGAAAAGGATTCTGGGAGTTGAAGAATGAGGGAGCAAATAGTTAATGTGATGGACATGACCTAGGATGTGGCCAGTCCCAGGAGGGAAGGAAATAGGATATGGTTAATGGATAAGTTTTAGAAGAAGGAGCAGGAAGCAGTTAGGTGACTCAGGATAGTCAGAGACGGGAGGTCCTGGGTTCAAATCTGACCTTAGATACTTCCTAGCTGTGTGACCCTGGGCAAGTCACTTAACTCGCATTGCGTAGCCCTTACTGCTCTTCTGCCTTGGAACCAATAAATAGTATTGATTCCAAGAAAGAAGGTAAGAGTTTAAAAAAAAAAAGAAGAAGAATGAGCAAAATCAAAGTAGGTATGTGGGCTAATGGCACCCAAGATAAGTTTTTCTCTTAGTAATGGACCATGGCCTTTCATGCTTGTGAGATCCATATCTCCTTTACTTTCAAGTGTAAAGCAGGATCTGGAACTCATGTAGACCCAGGGCCTTTTGGGGAGAAAGACTGAGAGCTATGAGAAAATAGAGGAAGGACTTCATTGGGAATCAGTGAAGACTCAAGAGTTCCTACACAGTCAATATTGTATTTGAGTGGCTAATGTTGGCCTAACTGCTCAACAGTAGGAGGCAGAGATTTGAATCTAAATGCCTAAACTGTGGTCTTTAAGTGTGTTTTCCTCCTTAGCCTATAGATTAACATTCTGAGGGCTGCCTGGGTCTGGGAGGAACTATGAACCATCTCTTTTATTGCACTTTTTTTAAACATAGTATATCATTCACTCCCCCTTTCCTTACAATGTTATAAGTCAAAATCTGGTAAAAAAAATTAGTAAGTAGAATTTATATAGCATTTTAACACAAGTTAGAAGTATGGCAGAGAGGTAGCCAACTCTCTGAGAAGCATCATTTGTTATTTCTTTGGAAATCACCCTTAGGAGATGTACAATGTGGAGTACTTAAACATTGAAGAAGCCAAGATCATCAGCTGTATCCCAAGGCATCTTGACTTTTGTCTTGCTATGGGACTTGGAAGACTCTGGAAGACAGAGTGAGGCTGATGACTTTGTAACTTTGCCTCACTTAAATCCAATTAATGTGTGAGTCAGAAGTGGTGAGTCACAAGTGATGCCATTTTGGTCCTCTTCAAGTATGAAACCAACCAATCAATATCTGCTGGGGTAGCCATGGGAACTTCAGTCCCTGGCCTTCATCAATGAATCAGTGGGGTCAAGTATCTAGTTAGCAGTGCCTCCAACAATTTAAATATGTATTACATACAACATAACATGATTAACGAGTTTGACCACGAAGACAGACCTTTTAAAAGGCACCCAGAGTTGAGCAATGGATTGGATTAACAAATGGACACCTAATAGTGAGCTCAGAATTTTCACAGGTTATGTTGATGTGACCAAAGTGGATTGGCCATGTAGCAGTCACTTGTTTTTATCATGGCCAAAGAAATGGAAATGGCTATCATGAAGGTTAATTAGTCATCCACAAATGGCATGTTTAAAACATCTTGTGGTGGACAAAGCACAGATTTATAGTAAAAAAAATTACATGATATTGAGCATTTATTTTTATTGGGCATTTATAAATTATTTTAAAATCATTTAATTTTTATCAATTTACTCCTCTATCAAATAAAGGCATTAATATTCACACTCTCTACCTCAAAAGGTTCTGATGAAGATCTTTATTAAAAGCTTTTTTACTGTAACACCCTATAGAAAATGAAAACTGTTGTCCCCATCATTATCATTGCCACTGTTGCTGTCAATGTTATTTTTTTGCGGCTATTGCTATTCCTGTTCTTGTTGTGGATAATGATGGTGATGGTGACCAATAACAGAAATAAAGTGATTTCCAGAACCTATGGCTTTACTGTCCAAATAGGCACTCCACACAGACCTCATCAAGTGTGTGCAGCCCACATCTACTTTTTCCAACCTAGAGCATCAGTCAAGAAACCACTGACTGCCATACCTGCTAAGATGGAGCTGCTCCAAGAATGTGACTGATCAGATAAAATAATCTGCTGATGTTTGGGAACCTTTGGCACAAACGGGTGATGTTTTATGTTTAATCCTAGAGGTTGACAATGCGGCAGAGCCTTGTGACTTATCTCCTTTGGGGGAAGATAAAAACAAAGATTTGATTGCTCAGTGTAAACACAAATGCCACATCATCTCATTTTCTTTGTACCAATTACTGTCAAAATAGGTGAACCACTGTTAGCAATCTACGAAAGAAAGATCAAGGAGCAGAGGAGAAGGTGTCTCTGTCCTGGAGAAGAGCAAATATTCTGGTGAAAAAGAAAAAATGATGGGGCAATCTATTGACTATTGGTCAATTACTTTTGGTTTGATTCCTAGCAATATTTTAGAACATATTATAATAATGATGGTTTATGAGTGTTTATAAAAAGGGAAGCAATTGTCACTAATGTCAGTCAGTGAGGGATCATCATAATTAGTGGGTCAACACCAACTTGTATGTTATTGGCTCAAAGATCTATCCTTGGTCCTATGCTGCCTAACATTCTTATGGGCTGCTTGGATAAAATGCTTATCGTGTTTGCTCATGATATAAAGCTAGAGGTATAACTGACTCACTTGGAGATAGCTTAAGGATACAGAAAGTTCTTGACAAGCTAGCCAGGAGTTCTTAATCTGGGATTTATAGGCCCTTTCATAGTCCATGAACTTAGATGGGAAGAAATTACATATTTATTTCAATATGATTTATTTCCCTTCTGATCCTGTGTGTTTTCTTTTATGTTTTGAAAAAATTGTTCTGAGAAGGAGTTCATAGACTTTCAGTGGGGTCCATAACACACACACAAGAATAATCATCCTTGAGATAGACACTGGGATAAATCTAACAAGATTAAACTTAACAGGGATAAACATAACAACAGCAACAACAACATCTAACTCCCAGGTTTGGCATAAGGGTAAAATGAATTAATAACTGTAAAGTGCTTTGTGAACCTTAAATTGCTACAAAAATTATAGCTATTATTGAGGCCTTCACTGAGATAAAAATAATTAATACCACCAATATAAAATGAGGGTGTGACTAGATGTAAGTTCATCTGACATTGATTTGGGGATTTTAATGGACTGCAGGCTTGAAATGAACCAATAGCACCCCAATTACAAACCCCAAAATACAACTAAATTATTAAATATGATCTTATGCTGAATTATGAGGTATAGTGTCTAGAACTTAGCAACATAATAATTGTGAAGTAGCCTGTCTTGATCAGATGATATTTGGAATATTTAGTTGAGTCCTGGATGCTACTTTTAAAGAAGGGTACACATAAGATCTAGAACAACAAGGGAAGAGAAGGCAACCAGGACACTGAAGAGCTTTGAGATCATGCCATGTGATGATCCATTGAATAGCCTGGAGACATTTTGGTCAAAAGAAGGAAAGACAGCAGGAACTTGAGAGTTGTCTTGAAGGACTGACATGTGGAATAAGCTTTGGATTTGTTCTTTGTGATGGCAGAGCATATTTGGGGAAAATGGATGGATGTTTCATAAAGAAACATTTAGTTGTAAAGAAAATTAATTCTTAATTAGGAAGGGCTCCTTTAGGATGTGGCAGGTTCCCTCTCACTTAAACTGCTTCTAGCAAAGGCTAATTGAATAGCCATAAGTAAGAACATTGTAGGGTTGTTTTTAAAATTTTGATATATGATTTGTACTAGATGGTCTCCTTCTAAGAACTGAGATTCTGTGAATTTGTGATTTGTTTGTTTCATCCAATCAATCATTAAGCCTAATCAATTTTATTACCATCATATCTCATGCCTAGACCCTTATCTCCAATCTCACTCCATGATCATTCTAATTCAAACTCTTATCAGAATTGCAAGAACCTCCTAATTTTCCTCTATCAAATCACTTCCCTCTTCAATCTATTTTCTATCAGCTGGCCAAAAATATTCCCAAGTCTGGATCCAGCTGTATCCTCTGGAAGCTTCGATGACTCCCTATTACCCACTAATTAATATGTGTGTATATACATATATATATATATTTTTTTCTTTGTTTGACATTTAAAGCTCTTCATAGTTTGGCTCCAGATTATTTTTCTAGGTCGATTCTACATTAGTCCCTTTCACATACCCTAAACTCAAACCTGGCTACCCTACTTGATGTTCCATAATATTGCATGTGCTACCTGTGCATTTGTTTATGTTGTCCCCTAGACCTGAAATGACCTGAAACCTAGTGGGCTTATTTGCATTTTTCTGCAGATAACTCTCCATTTCCCATCCTTGAGCATTTACCTCAGCTGTCTCTCATCTCTAAAATGCTCTTCCCTCTCACTTTCAAGTCTTTGAAGTTCTGGCTGTTTTTAAGAGTGCTCAAATCTAATCTTCTGCAGTAAGCCTTTCCTGCTGCTATCAAATACTAGTGTTTTCCTCTCTGAGATTATCTTTAGCCTAGCACCTGGCACACAGTAGGTGATTAAAAAATGTTTATTTGTTGATTACTTTGTATCACTTATTGCCTATTTAGGTACATGTTGTATTGCCATTAAAATGTAAGCTCCTTGAGGGCCAGAATTATTTTTGCTTTTTCTTTCTAACAGGATAGTACTTTCAATAGTGCTGACTATACTGAGTGGAATATAGTAGGGATTTTAATAAATACTTATTGATTGAATGAGTGACTGTAATATTTTTTATCTTTTTCTTACTCTTTTGACCTCTAGTTCCTTTTAGGCTCAGCTCAGGTGACAGCACTTATAAGAGGCTTTTCCTCATTTAATTCATCCCAGTTAAAAGTGACTGATCCTGAAATCATTTTTAATTTACATTCTGTATGCATTTTAGTTGAATTGTTCTGCTACATGTTACTTCACCATCTCTTCTAGTAGAATATAAGCTTCGTGAAAGTTGGTATATTTCCTTCCTTCTTTTTCTCCTTCCTTCTTTCCTTCATTCCTTCTTTCCTTACTTTCTTCCTTCCTTCCTACCTCCTGCCTTCATTCCTTCCTCCTACCTTCCTTCCTTTATTCATTCTTCTTCCTTCTTTTCTTTGTTTTTTTCTTTACTTTTTTCTCTTCTTTCTTCTTGTTCTTGTTCTTGTTCTCTTCAGCATCTTATGCTAAGCACTTAATAATCTTATTGAATTCAATAGAACTATAGCCCAATGACATTTGTTTTGTGGCATTAAGGAAGAATTTTCATTTCAGTGGAACTCAATTTCTTCATCTATAAAATCAAGTGTGTAGATTAATGATGACACAGGCTCTTCTTCTCTCTCTCACTCCTTCTCTTTCTCTCTCTCTCTCTCTCTCTCTCTCTCTCTCTCTCTCTCTCTCTCCCATACACATACATATATATGCATTACATATGTATGTATGTATGTATACTATATAAACATACATTTATATTGCTGAATTTCAAAATTCTCATTTAAGGTGAAATGGAAGTTTTCTGCAATTGTCATGCTACTCTCAGTGACTGAGCACACCTTAAGGCATCTTTACCAGTCACTTCAGCATTCCTGTACCTACTCTATCCACTTGTCTGATGTCTTTCCATAGAGAAGAGAGAAGGAACTTTCATGTAAATGAGGATGAAAGAAAACCCTGTGGTCTCTCAGTATTTTATTGAGAAAGCCTTTATGGAGAGGCTTGGATTAGAAGTGATTCAGTCACTTGAATCTGTTTTGAAAGCTAGAAATGCATCAGTACCTTTCTAAGTACCACTTCAACTTTGGAAGGCACCATCTCTTCCCTGGAAGCATTGGCAGACACCCTGTTTTGTCGAGAGAGATTCTTGAGATGTCTCCCTCAACCTTCTCTCTCAGAGCCTCTCATTAGCTTGGTATCTTTACAATCACAAACGATAAATTCCATAGTCATTCCATGGAGAAGCTCCAAGGGCTTAGGGTGTTGCAAATGATCTTGTGTAGCTAGCAGTAATCACTTTCCTCCCTAAATCAGTAAAGTTGATGCTGTTATAGACCAGTTCCAGGATTTCAGGGTACTGAGATTCTGGTGATTTTTGAGTATCCAATTCCCATGTTTTCCAAGGAGTTACTGCCACATGGATTCTATAGCTGTAGAGAGGTTACTCGTTCATAGGTAGAAACTTTCAAGGAACTTCATCCCTGCAATGTTTGTTCACTTCAGATATGACATTTTGTGTGAATAAGTTTCTTTTCTTTCTTTAAAAACAAAAAAACCCCTCAACCTTCCAATTGTATAATAAATACTATATATTGGTTCTAGAGGCAGAACAGTGGTAAAGGCTAGGCAATGGGGGTTTAGTGACTTGCCCAGGGTCATGCAGTTAGGATCAGTCTGAGGTCAAATTTGCTCAGGACCTGTCTTTAGGTCTGGCTCTCAATCCAATAAGCCATCTAGCTGCCCCTCTTCTATTTTCCTTTGGGTTATCAACTCAGATACAGGTTCAAAGGGGATAAAATTTACCTTTTATCCCTAGGTAGGCTTCTGCTGGTCTTTGTCAGTGTGATCTAAGAGATTTGGGAGATTGATCCAGATATATCTGCTGCTAAGAACTGGTCTCAGAGTGGTTTAATGATTGATAACTGGGGTGCATGTTTGTAAGGCTGATTCCACCAGGCCTAAGGATATGCAAGCCAGCTCTTTGCCCAGGGTCCAACACACAATGGTTTCAAATAAATGCACTGAAAATATGACTTTAAAGAAATACACATACATTTTCTTTCTCATATTCTTCCTTTCATGGCATCTGGGAGGTGATTTTGTAATAAGCTGATCATTAAGTGTATAAATAATTAACGGTTGCATGAATGAATGAATGAAAACATGCATTAGGATATAAGCATGGTTAAAGCTACTGGACATACAATGATAAAATGAAACATTCTCAGTCCTCAAAGAACTTGTATATTGTAAAAGGAAACAACTCATATGCATACAAATATCCACAAAAGGAAAAATGGTTACATTAATACATTGTTGGTGGAGCTGTGAACTAATCCAATCATCCTGGAGAACAATTTGGAATTACACCCAGAGACTTATAAAACTGTGTATACACATATATTGCATATATGTGTACACATACACATATATTGCTGGGTCTGTTTCGGAAGGAGATCAGTGGAAAAGGAAAAGAACTTCTATGTTCCCAAATTTTTATAACAGCTATCTTTGTGGTGGCAAAAAACTGAAAATCGAGAAGAGACCCATCAATTGGGGAATGACGAAATGAATTATGGCATATGATACTATTGTTCCATAAGAAACAATGAGCTTGTTATTTTAATAAAGCTTGGATAAAACAACACAGGTATAATGAACAGCAAAATGAGTAGAACCAAGTGATCATCCTATACTGCTACAGATTTAATACTTGAATAAATTGTAAATGTTGAAGTGAAGTAAAAGGTGGAAACATGAAACACATAATTTGTAGAAACATGTTGGTCTCCCAGATGATGCTTTCTGAGCTGCATGGAAGGTAGGTCAGGTTGGGACCATGTGGATAAATTCTATTACTACTACTACTACTACTACTACTACTACTACTACTACTACTACTACTACTACTACTACTACTAATAATAATAATAATAATAATAATATACAAAAAAGTATAAACAATATGCAGTCTTTCATCTCCTGGCTACAATCTTCACTGGACATTCTCTACCATCTCCTCCCTGTACCCCCTCTACATTTTCATTTTTTTTGGTTATATCTTTTCTTTTGTTATATATTGTATTCCCCATTAGAATGTAAGCTCCTTGAGGGCAGGAATTGTCTTTTTGCTCACATTTGAACTACAAGGGCTTAGCATAGTCTTTGGCACTTAGTAAATGCTTGCTGACATACAGGAGTTTTTTACTAGAAGGAAAACACCTTCATCTGAGAGGGGAGACCAGGAAAGGTCTAAAGTAAGATAAATCAACTGATCTGAGCTTCAAATGAAACCAGGGAATTCTAAGAGGCAAGCTACTGTGAGATAGGAACACATACATATGCTGCCTAACTGATTTGGACAACCAAACATTAGAAACTCAGATTTCAAACCTTTCCCTGAGCATACCAATGCTTTGTCTTGGTTCTACCATTGCTAACAGTTAGCAAGCAGAGGGATAATGGAAAGAGCACTAGATTTGGAGTCAGAAGACCTGGGTTCTACTCCTACCTCTTGTGTTTTCCCATTTGTCTATAAGTGATTTATTTAATTTCACCAAGCCTTATCTATATTACTTGTAAAAGGGAAATTATTATATTTTCCCTAATTTACTGTATAATTGTGAAGAAAATAAATATCTCAATGTTTTAGAAGATTTTTATTATAATTATTCTAATTTTTATTATTAAAGCAAGTAAGAGTTACTTCTGTAGCTTTAATAGTAAGGGAATCTTTTCTCAAAGGGATACAAGAGAATTTGGAGTGAGAAGTAAGAATTCCAGAGGAAGGCAGAGCCTTTGGTTTTTAATCCAAACTCAAAAGATAGATGTTTACTTCCCAACAGCTTGGGCTGACTTGTGGTTCAAAAAATAGAGACCTGGAAATATGTGGAAGATAAGGTTTGGTGAATATCATTTATCACTCAGAAAAAAATCTGATATGATAGATTCCTAACCCTGTGCTAGGCAGTGAAAGATGTTGGAGAAATATTCTTGTCTTAGACTTGAGGAGTGTAAATTCCAGAGATTAGAAAAAAATTGAAATAACGGCATCCAATGGTTTAAATTTCTACTGGCTATTTTGAAGAGAAATATGAAGCTCTCAAAAATCAAATTTTGGTGATACAAAGAAATAACTTTAATGATTTGTTAAAATTAAGAATTTAATTGTTAAAAACATAGGGCAGGGAGAAGACTTATCTTCAAATGTTTGAAGAATTACCATGTAGGAGAGGGATTAAACTTGCTCTACACGGACACAGGTGGCAGAATGGGTAAAAGTAATGGGTGGATATTTCAAAAGGGCAGGTTTTAACTTACCACTAAAGGAAAACATCCCAGTCATAATTGCTACAAAAAATCAAGACTGCAGGGGCAGCTGGGTAGCTCAGTGGATTGAGAGCCAGGCCTAGAGACAGGAGGTCCTAGGTTCAAATCCGGCCTTAGACACTTCCCAGCTGTGTGACCCTGGGCAAGTCACTTGATCCCCATTGCCTACCCTTGCCAATCTTCCACCTATAAGTCAATACACAGAAGTTAAGGGTTTAAAAAAAATTAAAAAAAAATCAAGACTGGCTTCTTTGGCAGGTGGTAAGTTCTCTCTCACAGGAGATATTAACAGAGGGCAAGATGCCCATTATTTGGGAAAGGCTACCTGGCATAGTAGAAACAGCACTGGATTTGGAGTCAGGAAGACTTGCCCTTAAATACTATCTCCTGCCCCTTACTAGCTGTGTGACTGACCCCAGATATGTCACTCATTATTTCTGAGCCTCAGTTTTTTACCTGTAAAATGAGAGCTCCTCTAAGCTCCCTTCCTGTTATGAATTTGAGCCTCTGAAGTTTGATTACTGGACCTAGATGACCACCAAAGTACCTGTCACCTCCAAGATTCTGAAACTTGCCTTTCTCTCAGCTTCCTCATGTGCAAAAATGAAATTGAAATCTTCATAATGAATCTTTTAGCCTTCTCATCAGGTTCTCCTCCTATTTCCACAAAGGGGCTGAAAGGTGACTATGAGGAATTCTCTAATACATATGCTCATCAACTTTTGAAGGTTTAATCTCTTTTTAAATCTAGTAAAATGCATAACATCATTTAATATTTTTAAAAAAAGTAATAAAAAGCACACATTGTGAGAATAATGTAACTAAGCAAAAATGAAATTGAAATCAGCGATTCCTAACTTTTTTGGCCATGAGAATCTTTTCCAATGTTAAACAATTTCATGGACTTTGTTTTCCTTTCACCCTCCACCTTCCCAGTAGTCAAACTGTTATATCATTTATCTGTTGATAGAAGAAATACAGGTGACCAAAAATCTGCTATGTATTTAGCAATACTTTTAAATAAATTTGCATTTTGTTCATCATAATAGCAGCTTACATACAAGGGATCCATACAGTGGATAGAGTTCTGGGCCTGGAGTAAGGAGGATGAGTCTTCCTTAGTTCAAATCTGGCCTCAGACACTTTCCTAGCTGTGTGACCTTTGGGTAAGTCATTTGATCCTTTTTGCCTCAGTTTCCTTATCTGTCAAATATGAGCTGGAGAAGGAAATGGAAAACCACTCCAATATCTTTTCCGAGAAGGGTTACAAAGAGTCACAAAGACATGATTGAAAAACAAATGTCGTACATACATTTGGAACATTAATAATAATATGCCAGTGGAAAATAATAATTGCTCAAATTTCTATCATTTTTTAAAACAGTATCTCATATGATCCTCATAACAACCTATTATTATCTATAAGCTATTATTATCTACATTTTAAAATTGAGGAAACTGAGGCAAATAGAAGATAAATGTCTTACACAGAATCACATTGCTAGTAAATATCTGAAACTAGATTTGAACTCAAATCTTTCTGACTAATGCCTAATGCTTTATACACTAACCACCTAGACAGAGATATCATTCTCAATATGTTTTTACTATTATTATTTTTTAAAATATTAAATGATGTTTTGCATTTTACTGGATTTAAACAGAAATCAAACCTTCCAAAGTTGATGAGCATATATATTAGAGGATTCCTCATAGTAACCTTTCAGCCCCTCATGGGGGAAGAGGATGAATACTTGATGTATTGATCAAAATTTTCATCATGAAGACTCCTTTCAGGAATCCTCCTCCTGCAGGTTGGGAAACTTTGGGCTACATAGTCACTAAGGTTCCTTAGCAACTCTACATCCAGTTCTCTCATCTGTAAAATGAGGTTGTTGGTTACCTGACCTCCATGATTCCTTCTAGGACCAATTCTATGATTCTCTATTCTTGACATCAGTCATGGGTCCTTGGACAGAAGGAGCATTTGTCCAAGCTGTGGAAAGAGAATATGTCCTATAGACCTGGGTTAATGAGAACTGGAGAAGATCATTGCTTTTCCTAGAAGGAGGCCAGCGAGAATCAAGTCTTAGTAGAAGTATGGCAGCAAGAACCCAGTCATTACTGGAAAGGTGGGGGTAGAAGAGAAGAAATTGTTGCTCTACAGTAGTCAGAATTTGGGTTGTGAAAGGAATGAGAGAAAAAACAGTGAACTAGAAACTGGAAGATCACCCTTCTAGTTTTAGCTCTGACCTGATCATTTAGAGAAACTTAGGCTCTCTTGAGTGTTCATTGTTTAATATATAAAATGAAGGAGGAGAGACTAGCAATCTCAAAGGTTCCTTCTAACTCTTAACACTATGTATTTTAAGACTTCTTCATCTCTAACAGTCTATGTTTTATACTCTACCATTCTATGTCCTAAAGTCCCTTTACAGCTCTAATATTCTATGTTTTATGTTCTAACATTCTATGTCCTGAGGCTTGTTCCAGCTCTGACATTCTATGTTTTATGTTCTAACGTTCTACGTCCTAAGGCCCCTTCCAATTCTAACTTGCTATGTTATATTTATATTCTAACATTCTATGTCCTACAGCCTCTTTTAGCTCTAACGTTCTATGTTTTATGTTCTGACATTCTATGTCCTACGGCCTCTTTTAGCTCTAACGTTCTATGTTTTAATGTCTTGACAGTCTATTTCTTAAGGCTTCTTCCAACTTTAACATTTTATGACTTATTCTCTAATGTTCTATCTTCTCTGAGTCTCTCCCTACTTAATATTACATGTTTAAATGTTCTAACTTTCTATATTCTAAGAGCCTTCCCAGATCTATATTTCCCCAAAAATGGTTTGGAAACTACCTAGAAGCAAAGAGGGTCAATTAATGTAACTTTAAGGAAACTGAAAAGGAACCCCTCCATGATACTCTTTTTCTTGTTCTTTTACATTTTGTGGGAAATTTTGACCCATAGTGTTTTCCATATTTCTGTGTGTTTAAGTCTTTTAGGGATTCATTCTAATATAGATGGAGTGCAGGAAATTATTGGTAGCATCTATATAATATGAAGCAGTTAATATAAAGAGAGGTTGCAGCTGAAAATTGTGATATTGGAAATTTGGGAGTCCTTGAACTAATTTTGAGGTCCCTGATCTAAACTTCCTGTGGACATTTAGATCTCTTTCAAACTACATTTCCCATGATTCCTTTTGTGTAATCAGGTGGGCAGGAAGTATAATTATGCAAACAGGAGTATAAAACTGAGGACTGGATTGGTACTTCCCCTTTTTTTGGTGATTTGGAGCAGAGCCAGGATGGGAGGAAGAGGTAACAGGGCCACGCATTTTGAACTAACTCAACAGGCACGTGGCTTCATTTTTCTAAATGGCTTTCAATTACCCCTTTTGAAACCATAACATTTTTAAGTTTATCACTCTATATTAATTTTATTTCTTACAAAATGGAAAGAACAATGATCTAGAAATCAGAAGATTTATGTTTGAGTCTAAACTTAGCTAATTACTAGCTGTGAGGCTGTGGTTGTCAGTTTACCTCTCTGAGACACTCTTATTTTCCTGTAAAAATAAGAATAATCATAAGCAATTGTGCTGACATCCTCCTAGGGAGTAAGTCAGCCATGTCTTTGTAGTTCTTAAGAAGCTATGAAAAATCAAGTCGCTCTTATTCAGTCATTAAGGTATATAGAAAAGTAGAATGTCAATTCCTCTCTGCTAGGGATTGCATAATATAAAGAGCAATAATAACAACAACAATAGCTAGAATGTATATAGCAATTTAAAGTTTGCAAAGTGATTAACGTGTGATGTTATTTGGCCTCTTGTTTTAAGTGATGATGGAGCAGAAATTTGAAATGGTTGGCAATGAGAGTAGGCTTTTTCAGGAGAATTCCATTGACTGAAAGTGGAAAAGCAAATAAAAGATAGAAACATAAAATAAAACTTGAAAGCTTCAATGCCAGTCTAGCCTGAGGCAGAAGTCACTCAAATACCCACCCGGGGCCACATTTTCTCTAATGTTCTCATCTCAATGTATGAAGTCATGGGGGTGTTGGAAGAAATGTAATAACTAGCCAAAATAACTTCTCCTCAACTATCAGAAATAAAGCTTAAGAGAGGAAGAGCCCAGAAGAGAGAGAGAAAGCCCTTTGGCTAATTCTGTCTGTGTCCCTAAATGAGTCCTGTCAGTGAGCTGAGGAAAGAGAGGCAGATTCATTCTGGCTGATGATTTTTCCAGTCCCTCTTTCCCAAAGTCCAATTAATCAGTCAATCTGTCCAGTTTTTATTAAGCTCCTACTATGTGCCAGGCACTGTGCTAGGTTCTGGGGATAAAATGACAAAAATAAAATCACCTTTGATGTCTTAGAGCTTACATTCTACTGAGGATGGAGGGAATTGAGGAAGAGGGTGGAAAACATACACAGGACCTAATGCTGAGCTGGTCCACCGTTAATAATATATATTGATCTACTCAGCACATTTAGGGAGCTGAGCCAACCCTTCTCTTACTGAACTAAGATAATGATACTACTTTATTTAATGTTTTATTTAATGTTTTCTAATTGATGTAGTAGATTCAGCACTGGGGTTGGAGTAAGGAAGACCTGCGTTCAAATATGACCTGACACTAGTGTCTCTCTGCCTCAATTTCCCCAGCTGTGACATGGGAAATAACAGAATCTATCTCCCAAGGCTTTTGTGTAAATCAAATGAGATAATATTTGTATAGTATTTAACACAATGCCAGACACATGATATGTACATATAAATGATATTATGATTATCTCTTACCACATTTGAATATCACAGAAACATTCACAAACAGATAGAACAAGTATTATTAGGAAATCAAGGTATGGAAAGAACAAATGACTTACCTATGGATCTATTTAGTTAACTTAGATAGTAAAATGCTAGGAATAAAACTTGAACCTGAGTTTTGGATCCCATATGGCATAGCCTAGGAAAACTTGGACTTGAAGCCCATCGTGGAATCTCAGCATCTGAAAGGAACTCAGAAGTCATTTAGTTCCATCTGTGGTTGAATTGGCATTTTTTTCCTACAATACATTTAGCATGTAATCATCTAACCTTCATTGTTAAAGATTACATTGGATGATTTTTTAAAAACATTTTAAATAAATATGCATAATAAAACAAAACAATTTCCACAGTGGCCGTTTCTAAAAAATGTATCTCATTCTATGTCCTGTATCTGTCACCTCTCTGTCAGGAGGTAGTTGGCATGGTTCACCATCACCAGCTGGTGCAGTGGATAGAGAATTATACCTGGAGTTAAGAACATTTAAAGTCAAATCCTTTCCCAGACATTTACTAGCTGTGAAACCCTGGGCAAGTCATTTACCTTCCTTCTGCCCCAGATTCTTCAACTGTAAGATAATAATACAACCTACCTTCTAATGTTGTGAGGATGAAATGAGGTGATGAAGCACAGTGCCTGGAATGTAGTAGGCACATAATAAATGCTTGTTTTCCATTCTACCTTGCTTGTTTCTTTTTACCATTGGCCCTCTAGAATTATGGCAGGTCATTTACACTGATCAGAATTCTTGTCTTTCAAAATTGTTTTTATAATTGTTATTTGTCAGTTTCTGACAGTTAAGGTTGGCAAGTCTTTGGAGGGCTTTTTGACTTTTGAGGTTTGGGCATTTAGTTTGGGTTTTTTAAACTTTTTGGAAGGTGGCTGGTCTTCATTGACCGACCTAATTGGGGTTGGATTAAACACTAACTGGGTTGGTTTTGATTGGGCTGGATTGGGTTGGAACTTTGTTGGGTGGTTATTAGTTTTGGTATGTATAGGCAGTTTTAGATAGTAATTATAGGTTGTTACAGGATAACTAGTATAGACATTAGGAAATTTTCTTTCTCTACCTCTTTCCTATATTTCTCCCCATTACTATATTCTTTTACTATCTCTCTTTTAATTAAAATAAACTGCTAATTTTTAAAAGCTGCTAAAAGTTTTCTCTGGCTTAAATGGATAATATTAATTTACAAATCTACTATATTGTCATTAAAACTTAAATTATTAAAAGCTGCTCTCTTATTTTTGTCAAAACCCCCATTTTAACCCTTACATATTATATTATAGAATTCATTTTCTTGGTTATCACTTCATTCTGCATCAGTTCATAGAGTTCTTCCTAGACTTTTCTGAAGATCCTCTTCTTTATTTCTTATGGCACAATAGTGTTCTAGCATATTTATATATACCGGAAGTTTTTCAGTCATTCTCTAATTGAAGAGCCCTTCTCATTTTGTCATAAACTCTTCCCCAATCCATAGCTTTTCAACTTGGCAGAGAAAAAAAAACACATAGCACTGTCCTAGAATAAATTCACTAATTACCTTTACCTCTCAGTCAATGAACTGAGTTGAATAAGAGGCTGTTGATTTTTCTCAACCAGTTTTAAAGAGGGAGAATGGTGGGGAGACACTGAAAGAAAGCCATACCTGAACTGATCCCAATTGGTGGAGATAAGCATGGCTGTAAAGAATCATTTTCATAAACTCTCTTCTCAAAAGAGTAAATTAGAAGCATTCTTCCCTCAAACTTTCTTTTAGTGTGAAATCTGTTGAATTGTATTTAAAAAGAGCTAAAATCTTCACCTTTTACCCATTCATTCTAGTTTTGTCCAATGGGGTCAAAATAAAAACAAGTTGAATCTCTCATATAAAAATCCTTTGGATATTTGAAGAGAACTATGAAGACCTTCTTTTCTTCCTCTACATCTTCTCTTCCCTAAACTGAACAACCCAATTATTTTAACTTTGCTTCTTGCTTATTTTTTATTGTTATTTTAAAAAAAAAAACAGTCTTTACCTTCTGTCTTAGAATTGAATATGAAGTATCAGTTTCAAGGCAGAAGAGTAGTGACAAGTAGGTGATTGGAGTTAAGTGACTTGCCCAGGATCACACAGCTAGGGATTGTCCAAGGACAGATTTGAACTCTGAAAGTCTAGTCTTCAGGCTTGGCTCTCTGTTCACTGAGCTACTTTTCTTCTTGTTAAATGTTTACAGTTTCCCCATTTTAGTCACTCTCCTCTTCAGAGAAAGTCTGAAGGTACAAGTCCTGATCATTTACATTGTGTGTTCATAGGCAAGTCACCTAAGTTCTCTGAAGCATAGTTTCCTAAAGTAGAGATAATAATACTTCACTATTTCAAGGGGTTTAGGGAAGAATGCATTTTATAATAAGCTAAATGATTCTTCTTTCTCCATTTGTAGAATGGGATACATAGTAAGATAGGAGGGAATGAAATATGAGAGACAGAAGGGACTCCAGGCTCCCTAGGTTTCCTAACAATAAGGCAAAAGGTTTCTTTTTTTCCCACTGTATCTCAGATTCCATCCCTCTGTGTTTTTTTGCAAAGAAAAATAATATTTATTTAGAAAAATAATATTCTCATTTATATTATGTAGCATTATATATCCTACTTTCCACTGAGAAGCAATTAATAGGGATACATAAAGCAAAGTAGTGTGCTTTTGAACACTAATTTAATGTTAGTTGGTATTATAAGTAAATATTATGGCTAAGCTAATTGTTAATAAAGAGAACAACACTAATCCTCTTTTTTTTTTTTTTTTGTAAATTATGGGCTGCTTCAGGCCTTTTGAATGGCATTCCTTTCTTTTTTTCCTAGTTTATACTTACCTGTAATTCTAAGTACAAGTGTTAATAACTTCTTTTTAAATTAATTTTATTTTATTTCTAGTATCTTTCTTCCCTAATCCATTGAGATAACTCATTAAAATATATATATATAGTAATAAAAACAAATTCCTACATTAGCCTTGTCAGAAAGGAAGACTGAAAGAAAGAAAAGAAGAGAGGGAGGAAAGAAATTAAGAAAAGGAGAGGGAGGAAGGAAGGAAAAGGAAAGAAAAGAAGAATGAAATGAGACAAAGAAAGATTAAAAAGAATGTCTTATTCTGTATCTTGAATCCATCAGGTTTCTACCTAGAGGTGTCTAATATGTTTCATCATTAATCTGCTGGAACGGTGATTGGGGATTATGTTGATCAGAGTTTCTAAATCATTCAGAGTTGATTATCTTTATGATATTTTTGTTGTATAAATTGTTTTCATGGTTCTGCTCTTTTCACTTTTCATAAGTTCATATAAGTCTTCCCAAATTTTACTGAAACTATCCTCTTTGTAATTTTTTGCATGGAACATTATTGTTCTAAGCAGTTATTTATCACTTTCTTCCCTCTAGATCCTTCAGAGTTTGGTGTTACCCTTCATTTTCGTTAAATCTCATTTTGTTTACTCTATGAAATTTAGACTGAGTCCCAAATATTCTGCTCTTTGTTTCTCACACTTTGCCCTTTATCACCTTTATATTTTTCTCATATATTTCTAACCCTGGAATATAAATTTACAGACTTAGAATGGGTAAGAGCTTTAGAAGCCAAACTAGTTCAAACCATAATTTTAAAGATGAGGAGCTGAGACCCAGAGAGGTTTTATCTTCCTAGTATATGCTTCATACAATAGTGTGCATCATAGTCTCTATGAACATAGCTCGTCTTCCTAATAATGAATAGAGCCCTAAACTTGGCATCCAGAAAACCTGTAACCTGATTATTTTCTACCTCAGAGACTACCTGTTGTATGACTAAATCACTAAATCACAAAAACTCTCTGAAGCTCAGTTTCTTATCTATAAAATGGGGACAGTTAAAACATATATTAAATATTTACTAAATGCCAGACATTGTGCCAAGTGTCCTCGATACAGAGAAAGCCAAAACACTATCTCCACCCTAAAGGAGGTGATATTTAACCAGTGTAGATAACTAGGAACATTCAAGACATATACAAAGCAAATGGAAGATAATATCCAAAGGGAATGCACTATTTGGGGTAGATGGACAAAGTGGAAACCTAGGGAAGCAAAGAGGTAGAGATAAGGGGGCAGAGCATTCTGGGCATGGGGAACAACCATAAAATGCTATGTTAGCTATTATTATAGTATATTATGTTCAGAATACTATACTACTCTTCAGTGTTCCCCAGATTAGGTTGTCTAGGTCTGTCCTTTGGAACCATATATGGGTCTATATCCTATATCTCTCCCTCTTAGCTAATAATTTCTTCACCTTCTAGGTTACTGGGCCATGACTTCAAAGGCATTCCTACAGCAGTTGCCCCTATTGCAAAAAAAGGTTCTGAGTTAAGTCAGTTCAACAAACATTAATCATGTGCCTACTATGTGCCAAGCAGTATGTAGGATGGAATACAAAGAAAAAAAATGGAACTAGTTCATCCCCTTAAAGAGTTTACATTCTCATGAAGAAAAGCAAATATAGAGATAGATAAATAAATACAAAGAAATACCACAAAGGAAAGAGAAAATAATTTTAGTAGTGTAATTATAACAACTAGGGCATCAGGAAAAGTTTTCATATAGGAGGTAGCACTTGTGACAAGCTTTTGTTATGGAGCTAGGTAGAAGTGAGGAGAGAAAGAATTCCAAGTATGCAGGAAAACCTGTAGCAAGATAGGGAGGAAGTAGTTGGAATATTATGTATAAGAAATCACAAGTAAATCAGATTGGTTGGAATGTAGAATATATAAGGGTAGTAATAGAAAATCATTACAGAAAGAGAGGTTGGAGTCAGATTATAGTAGATTCTAAATTCCAACCAGAGGAGTTTGTATTTTATCTTAGAGGCATCTTTATTCTTGAAGCTTCCTCATCAGAAGAATAACATGATTGGACCTGTGCTTTATGAATATTATTTTGGGAGTCAAGTAGAGAATTAACAGGAAATGGAAGAGACTAGATGTAAAGAAATGAATCAAAAGGTTATTGCTATTCCAGGAGAAAGGTAATAAGAATCCATGGAGAAAGAGATGGATGGAAGATAAAATTAACAAAACTTAACAACTGATTGGATAGGATTGATTGATATGAGGAGGGAGGGAGAGGAAATAATGAAGGATGACATCTTTATGAACTTGACTGTTTTGAAGGATGATGTTACCTTTAACAGAACCCAGGAAGTTAGGAAGAAAGGTAGGTTAGGGGAGGTAAGGTAATCATTTCTGGTTTTGACATGGAGTTAATGTTCCTGTGGGACATCTAGGAAGATATATCTAGCAGGCAGTTAGTACTAGAGCTCAAAAGAGTGGTAAGAGCTACATGTATAGATTTCAAAGTCATAGGCATAGAGATTACATTTGAACCCAAGGGAGATGATAAGAATAAGAGAAGAAGGCAGGGAAAGAAGACCCCAGAGATGAGCTTTGGGGTACACCAATAAATAAGGAAAAGGTTACAAATGATCTAGCTGAAGACCTGAGGAGTAGTTATATAGGAGGAAAACCAGAACATAAGTATTAAAAAAACTAAAGATGGAGAGAGTATCTAGGAAGATGGGTTAGTTGCTACTATCAAATTATCCAGAAAAATGAAACAAGAAATTGAGAGGACTGAGAAAAATCCATTGGACTAGATAAATTAGAGATCATTTTATGGTTTAAAAGAATTTTAGTTGGGTGGTGTGTTTAGAAGCCAGATTGCCAGGGTTTTTGAAATGGATAAAAAGGAAGTGAAGGTAACAAGAATAGGTTATATTTTTGACCCTCTCATTTAAAAAAAAATTTACAATATTTTTCCATGGTTACATGATTCTTGATTTTTCCCACCCCATTCTCTCCCCTCTCCCAGAGCTGACAAGTAATTCCACTGGGTTATGCATATATCATTGTTCAAAACATATTTCTATCTTATTCATATTTGCATAGAGTGATCGTTAAAAGTCAAAACCTTAATAATATCCCCATCAAAACATGTGATCAATCATATGTTTTTCTTCTGTATTTCTGCTCCCACAGTTCTTTCTCTGAATGTGGATAGTGTTCTCTCTCATAAGTTCCTCTGGATTGTCCTGGGTCATTGTATTGCTGCTAGTAGAAAAGTCTATTGCATTCAATTGCGCCATAATATATCAGTCTCTGTGTACAATGTTCTCCTGGATCTGCTCCTTTCCTCCAGTTCATGAATACTTTCAGTACAATAATATTCCATCACCATCGAATACCACAATTTGTTTCATTCCCCAGTCGATGGACATCCCCTCATTTTCTAATTTTTTTGCCACCATAAAGGGCACAGCTATAAATGATTTTGTACAAGTGTACAAACCTAGCAGTGGTATGGCTGGATCAAAGAACAAATAGTATTTTAAAGCCCTTTGGGCACAGTTCCAAATTGTCCTCCAGAATGGTTGGATCAATTCACAATTCTACCAACAGTGTATTAAGTGTCCCAATTTTGCCACATCCCCTCCAACATTTATCACTTTCCTTTGCTGCCACATTGGCCAGTCTTCTAGGTGTGAGGTGGTACCTCTGAGTTGTTTTGATTTGCATTTCTCTAATCAGGAGGGATTAAGAACACTTTTTCAAACTGAAGAACTGGCTATATTTTTGGAGGTGTCTGGCTATCAAGAGAGGAAAGCTATAGAATGGTAGCTGGGATGGATAGAAGAACAAGCTGAAAGATTTTGTAGTATAAAGAGGGGGATGAGAAGGCAATCTGAGTGTTTGGAGGGAGGAGGGAAGGATCTAATGGATAAACAGATTGAAGTTTGGAGAGGAAAGTTGGGGAATAGGATCAAGTAGAGAGACTGGCCTTGAAAAGGAGAAGGTCCTTGAGAATTCTTATAGAAGCTAGCCTCTTCTCTGATCCTTAAAAATGTTTAACTATTACATGAAATAGAATATAGATTTTCTTTAATTTTTGTTTTTTTAAAGATATATTCTCTTTTATTAAAAAAAAGCCTTGACTTCATTGAAAAAAATCTTTCCTTTCATGGTGCCTTAAATTTCTACCATTATAGTCATTCCTTTTAATTAAGACCTTGATCATAGGAGGTCATTGTTAAAAAACAAACCCAAACTGGAAAAGTTAGACGTGAACACTTTAGCTGAAATCTGTCCCTTAGAACCTAATCCTGAGGTTATATCCTGTACATATGACAGATTCCAGTGGGGGTGGTGGAGGAGGGAAATGAAGACTAAGGAAAGGTTTGGGGATTATTAGTGTTTTGGAATTCAAGTTGATTCAATACAAGTTTATTAATTATTTGTTAAGTCCAAGGCCCTTTGCTACACTGTTGGTCAAGTTAGAAAACAGTGCAATGTGATAATGGGGGCCTTTGCTCTGTGTGTGTGTGTGTGTGTGTGTGTGTGTGTGTGTATTTAAAACTTCATTTGATCTGTGATCTCTTCAATTGGGGCATTCCCTCCAACAATTGAAACTGAAATCCATCAACCCCTTTTCTTTCTCATATATTCTTCTTTGTCAGTCCTCCACAGAAGATCCACCCAGCAGACTTGAGGCATTTTAACATTCCAAAAACATGAATGCTCCCTTAGAGTTTCCATCTGTTAACCCTCAATTTCACTGGATGACCAATTCAACTTCTCTTCTGAACATGTATTTTCTGGATGATATGCCTAATTTCACTTATTTTGCATGCAAACTATTGTTAGTGATACACTATAGTCTACTGACACATATTATTAATTTATTATTAATTTTTTCATTGCTTTTGATGTAACCCACAATTTTTTCCCCCAGAGATTGTAATATTCTGTGATTTGCAGCCATATAACATTATTGGGAGAGTACCGGTATTAGGAAGATGTGTTTTCTTTGTCAAAGAACAATCTGGGATTATTGAAGAACTATTTAATTTACGAAATACAATTCAGGACACTCTCTCCATCTGGTTTGTTGTCCAATTGCCCATCTGTTGTATCTTTTATAATCTCTTACTTTCTTCCTCTACCCGCTTTCTCCTCTACTTCCCTTCCTCTATCTTTGTCTCTGCCTTCCTCTGTCTGTCTCTGTCTCCGTCTTTCTTCCTCCCTTTCAAACAATGCTATAAGGAGAAAGAGTGGCTACAGAGAGGTTCAAGCCAGAAAAGTAAGCTATAGATTTTATACCTGTTATTGGAAGGAGGATTGCTTACTGGCATTACTAGGTGCCTGCCTACTTAATTATTCTTGCCAAAATTACTAATACTACCTAACTCCTGTTTTGAGTGGAGAGGGACGCAAATATAATTATTTGCTCCTCCTTCAGTTGGCTACAGAATAATTGTTCTAGGGAAAGTGAACCTTCAATTATATATGTCAATTGAGGAGGCAGCTTTCTACTATTAACAGGTTAGGAACTGATTTGTTCCTTAAAAATGGAGCATGTTTCACTGGCTCTTAAAGCTGGTTTAAAGCTTAAAATATAGACAGCAAGATATTGCTTCCAATTCTTAGGATCATTGAGAAATAGGAATAGATTTTAGTAAGAAGGAACAAGACTAGTAGTGATCTGTGATCTAATTATAATGGAATTAACTGGTGAAACTTAACGACAGAGAGGTCTTTTGAAGAATCTCTTTTTTATGTTAGTCTCATTCATCTTTTGTCCTGGAAGATGTATTATTTTTGACTCCTCTGTTTTGTATGTGTATATTCCCTGGATATTCAATTTTGGGCAGAAATTCTTTACCTTTACTTTGTGTACTACCTGGGAGAAAGAGGAGTAAGCAATGGTTATGCTCTTCCAATTCTCTCTATACACTATAATTTGGAAGGTCAACTTTACAATAAGATAGGCTTAGCTGGACTTAGGAAAGGTAAAAGTATCTCACTTCCAAGAATGTTTATGTGCCTTATATTTTTAGTTATTTCTAATGATGATTAGTCAATTTAGAAGTCATTTTGATGGAGCAGTAACCTTATTCGGAGCTTTGTATTTCCCTCATAATACTTACTATATTTTATTGTTTCTCACTCAAAATAGCGTAAATTAGGACATTATAATTTTTTTTAAAACCCTTGCCTTCCCTCTTGGAGTCAATACTGTGTATTGGCTCCAAGGCAGAAGAGTGGTAAGGGTAGGCAATGGGGGTCAAGTGACTTGCCCAGGGTCACACAGCTGGGAAGTGTCTGAGACCAGATTTGAACCTAGGACCTCCAGTCTCTAGGTCTGGCTCTCAATCCACAGAGCTACCCAGCTGCCCCCAGGACATTATAATTTGTTAAGGGATTAGTTTTCTCAGTTCCCATTAACTTGTAAATTGAATAGTTTGTGTTTTGAGCCTTGTGAGTGCTTGTGCTTATAAAGGGAGCCAAGGACTTTTCTTGGGGTTGTCTATTAGTATAGCTCTAAGAACATTTGAGTAGGTAAATGAACTAAAGGAATGAGAAGTCTGTCAAGTATATACTGATTCTTTGTGTCAAGATGGAACCTTGACTCAAGAGTTACATATCCTTACATGTATATGTGTGAGTAGGAATTATGAGTTTCAGACCTGAAATTTCATCATGTAAAGAGTTCCAGGTGAGGAAGTACTTCTACCAATGTAAACTGGCACTTGATCTTCAATGAACACTCTTAGAGATTTATCTGAAATACTTAGAGATAAAAGGACTTGCTTGGGTTGAATAGATAGTATGTGTTAGAGATGCGGTTTGAATTTAGGTTGGCATGACTGTCAGCTCTCTGATAAACCACATAGCTTCTTTCTCTGAATATACATTCTCTCTCTCTCTCTCTCTCTCTCTCTCTCTCTCTCTCTCACACACACACACACACACACACATACACACACACACACACACACACACACTCACAAACATATGCACAGCTCAATGGAATTTAGAGACAGTATGCTTAAGCTGAAAGGGAATTGGACTTAGAATCAGAAAACCAGAGAGAAGAAATTAATCTCTATAAGCCTTAATTTCTTTGTCTGCAAAATAGAGATGATATTTTTACTACCAGTCTCAAAGAGTTGTTAAGAAAGTATTTAGAAAGCCTTAAAACACTCAAAAGAAGAGGTATTATTAGCTCTAGATGTATATTCACTAGATGTCTTTTCAATGTATCTGGATGAAATTAATTTCATATTTAACCTTTCTGATATGAATCCTAGCATGTCATCAGTAATTTTTCATGTAAGGTGAAAATGATGTGGAGGGGAAGGCGGGTCTTCATTAGTGTAGATATATGAAAGAAAATAAAATTATTCTTACTGTATTCTGTGAGGAGTTTGTCTTCTTAGCTGTCCTCAGTCAAACTATCATCATCGCTGTATGCCAACCTACTTTCTAGCTATTCAAAATGGCAGATTGGTGATGATCATTCATTTTTCCCCCACTGAGTAACCAGCCATACCCTTAGGTCTCAGGAAAGTGGGTCCTTTTGAATCACACAACTTGAATAAAGTGGATGCTTTCTAATGTTCACTGGGAAGGTCCTTCTTAATTCACAACACTTAGTTCCTTGAAAATATAAAAAGCATTTCCACTGATCCTCATTATCAAAAGAAAGCTTTCATCAAGAAGAATGACCCGGACTACAATACTTGGGAGTTGAGGAACAGGCACTAGTTCAAACAATACAGAATTTATCTAGGAACTTTAAATATGTCCTGATTAGTCAGCTGGGTTTAACAACACAGAAATAGTGCTTCTTTCTTTTTTGCCTTTCTGCTTTCTATCTCTTTTTCTATATCTCTGTGGGTACATCTGTCTCAATTTTATTTTGTTGTTTATCTACTGGTGTTTACACACTATCTTTAAAAGTTTGAAGGCCTTTAAGAGAACATTGGCTTTTAACAATTTAGGTATTGAAATGTAGGAAGCATCTTTAAGAATTCCATTGAAGAATAGTGATTCTGAGCAGAGGCCAGTCAGTTCGATTGTAATTGAAATATAACCATTTTGAAGGGAAAATGGCTAAGTGCTTCCTTTTTTATACTTGCATTTTTTTCCTACCTGGAAGGAAGCATATGATTCTATACAACCTTTAGCAATACTGCCTACTACCCTCAGATTAAGCTCCCTATCTTCTCTTAGAGAAGAGGCTTAGAGAGGAAGGGCCTTCTTCATACCAACTTCACCCTGTCTTCCCTCCTGTCATGTTCATCCCTGAGAAATAAAAGGCTTTTCCATGCTCTGCTGAGTTTCCTCCAAAGTCAGTTAGTCTATAATTCCTTCTCTGATGCTTTTACTTCCAAAAAACTTTAATGAGCTCTATTTTCTTAGTAATGAGAATATGAACTCATTAACCTGTTAATTTAAAATAAGCAAAAATACCTATCAAACTACCAAAAATCTTTTTTACTGAATTAGAAAAACTATAACTAAGTTCATTTGGAAGAACAAAAGACCAAGAATATCAAGGTAAGTAATGAAAAAAGAAATGAAGGATGGAGGCCTACCAGTACTGGATCTTAAACTGTATTATAAAGCAGTGGTCATCAAAACAATATAGTACTGTCTAAGAAACAGAAGGGAGGATCAATAGACTTGGGGTAAATGACCTCAGCAAGATAGTGTATGATAAATGCAAAGATTCCAGCTTTTGGGACAAAACTCACCATTTTACACAAACTGCCGGGAAAATTGGAAAATAGTATGAGAGAGATTAGGTATAGATCAACATCTAACACTCTATATACACCAAGATAAATTCAGAATGGGTGAAAGACTTAAATATAAAGAAGGAAACTATAAGTCAATTAGGTGAACATAGAATAGTATACCTGTCAGATCTATGGAAAAGGAAAGATTTTAAGGCCAAGCAAGAGGTAGAGAATACTACAAAATGTAAAATAAATAATTTTGATTATATTAAATTGAAAAGGTTTTGAATAAATGAAACCAATGCAACCAAAATTAAAAGGAAAGAACAAATTGGGAAAAAATCTTTATAACAAAAACCTCTGACAAAGGTCTAATTACTCAAATTTATAAGGAGTTAAATCAATTGTACAAAAAAAATCAAGTATTCCCCAATTAATAAATGGGCAAGGGACATGATGAATATGCAATTTTCAGATAAAGAAATCAAAACTCTCAATAAGCACGTGAAAAATTGTTCTAACTCTCTTATATAATTAAAGAAATGCAAATCAAAACAACTCTGAGATATCACCTCATACCTAGTAGATTGGCTAATATGACAGCAAAGGAAAGTAATAAATGTTGGAGGGAATGTGGCAAAATTGGGACATTAATGCATTACTGATAGAGTTGTGAATTGATCCAAACATTCTGGAAGGCAATTTGGAATTATGCCCAAAGGGCTTTAAAAGACTGCCTGCCCTTTCATCCAGCCATACCACTGCTGGGTTTGTACCCCAAAGAGATAATAGGGAAAAATATGTGTACAAAAGTATTTATAGTCATGCTCTTTGTGGTGGTAAAAAATTAGAAAATGCGGAAAAACAAGTCATTCGGTTCAACAGGTCTTGCAATATTCTCTATTACTTCCTAAATGTGTGGCAAAACAGAAAGCTGTTGTTAGCAGACTGAAAACTAATTGTTTTAGAAACTTGCAATAGGGTCAACAATCAATACAATTCACTCCCCTTTTCCCCATCTTACTACCTTACTTTCCTCTCACTCAGAAACTCATGTTTATTCCAGAGGACAAGGAAGCAGCTTCCCCTTCAGAGGGTTCAGTTCCCTCCTCTCTGGAAAAAACCTCTCATATAGTTTATAGCTCCAGTTGCTCAGTGTTCCTTTTTCTCCTTTTTGTTAATATTTTTTTTTATCCACCAATAACCAGATGTACTGTTGACACATCAAGATTTCCCCTTTCCAGGTCACATACTTTTTCTTCCTAGTTTTCACATTGAAGCCTTTCTTTCATTTTAAAATGAATGCTTCATTCTCTTTGATTACCTGGAAGATGGAGAAACATTTCTCTAGCTCATTTGCCTCCTGAAAATGAGACTAGCCGGCACTTTGAGGCAAGGAACTAAGAGTCTCTTAACCATGGCAGAAAGATAGATATTACACATGATATGTGGGTCACTGCAAAATTCACCCTGCTCATCACTACTCCTGGAAGTAAAATCATCAGTGTTCTTTTTTCCTTTACCTTCTTCCTAGTAGTTTCACTAAAGAATTGATGTTGCAAGCTATTTGTGAGTATATTCAACTATACATGTCTGTATATGTAAATATGTATATATAATAACACATATAGTGCATATATGTGTTTATGCACACACACACATATATATATATTCATTAATTCATTCTTTTCTCTTTGGAGTAGAGCTTAATAAAAAACTTGTCCCTTCTTGTTTATTATGATAATAGTAACCTATCATGGAACTAACATGAATTAATTTGATTCAGTTTCTTCCTATTCAATTAAATTTACAGGAGGACAGGATTTAGAGGGCAAGGGTCTTTCAGTCTAGCCTCCTCATTGGAGAGATGAAAAAAATACATAGAATGGTTATGTGATTTGCTCAAGATTTCACAGCTAATAAATAGGAACCCAGGTTTTCTTATGCCAAAGCCTTAGTTCTTTCCATTATGCCAATTCAATTTCATTCAATTCAGTAAACATTTGTTGATACATTTGAAATCTGAGGATTGCCAACTACTACTATCAAGACTCTATAAGATATATTTTTGTGACTTTAGGCAACACTTTACATATCTTTTCAGTTTCCTCATCTATAAAATGAAGTAGCTGAATTAGATGATCTTTGGATCCCTTACGGTTCTTTGCAATTTAAAAAATACATATTCAGTTCATTAATCTTTTTTCTAGATTACATGTCAGTACAATTTTTAATAATTATTTTCTGACATTTTGCAATCTATGGTCTCTCCCTCCCAACCCACCCCCTTCCCAAAGATGGCAAGTAATATGATAAAGGTATATATAAGTTATTATACAATACATATTTCCAAGTTTATCATGCTGGGAAAAGAACATACAACTTACATTAAAGAAAAATTCATGGAAGAAATAAAGTGAAAAATGGCATTCTTCCATATTCATTCAGTCTCTATCAGTTTCTTATATAGTAGTGAATAGCTATTTCCATCATTAGTTCCTTGGAGTTTTCCTGGATCCTTGCATTGCTGATAATAGTTTAGTCATTCTCAGTTGACTATTGTACTTTATTGCTGTTACTGTATACAGTATTCTGGTTCAGCTTCCTTCATTTTGTATCACTTCATATCAGTCCGAAGATTTTTGTTATCAGTTTGTCATCATTTCTTATGGTGCAATAATATTCAATTGTAATCATATGCCACAGCTTGTTCAGCCACTCTCCAGCTGTTCAATATCTCTTCAGTTTCCAGTTCTTTGACACCAAAAAGAGGTGCCAAGTCCTCTTTTTTCCCATTTAGTTAATATATGTTTTCATGGATATGACCCCCCCACCAAAGACTGATTTAATTTTAATGCAAAAAGTTTAGTATGTTATTTCATTATTAAAATTTTCTTTCTTATAATTATTGACTATTTCTATGATTTGTTCTTTGACCTACTCATTATTTAGGATTTCATTTTTAAGTTTCAATTTTAGTTTGTATCTTCTGTTTCTAGTTCCTGAAATAATGCTTATTTGCTGATCACATTATACACTATAAAGGATATATTAACTATTTTTCTCTTTATGCATTTGTTTTTAATATCTTTGTGCCCTAATACATACCCAATTTGTATAAAAGCTCCACATGGTGCTAGAAATATGTATGATCTATTGTAGTTCTATTTAGATGCCATGTATCTTTTAGCTCTAGTATCTCCAACAATTTGTTCAATTCCATATTTTCCATTTGTTTTTCTATTTGTATCCTGAGCTTCATTGCTTTTCAGAACACATTATTTAATTTTACCTTGTATTTTCTAAGGTATAGAATAGTCTTATGTCATTCAAATTTCATTTCCTTGGTATCTGAGGGATTTTATCTTAATTACTTGTAGAAATCATTGTTTTTTAATTGAATTAAATTTTTTCAAGTGGAATATCTTTTCTGTGTTCAGAAGTTCTTGTATTATTTCTTGCATTAAAGTTTTTAGATATCTTTTTCTTGTGTTCTTGTTGGAGACTGATGATCTTCATGTTATTTCTATGAATTACATCTTGTAGATCAATATGCTATGCTTAGTAAGAATATTTTTAATATTATTTTTTTGGTCTGCTTTCATTTATTTATTTTTAAGATTCCTTACCTTCTGTCTTAGAACTGATAGACAGAAGAGTGGTAAGAGCGAGGCAGCTGAGGTTAAGTGAGTTGCTCAGGGTCACATGGCTAGAAAATGTCTGAGGCTGGATATAAACCCAGAGACTCTTGTCTCCTGTCCTGGTTATCTACCTACTGAGCCCCCTAGCTGACCCACTTCTCTTCTTTTAGATGGTCTTTTACTTCTATATACTTTTATTCTCAGTTTGTTTTTCTTTTTTCCTTTTGCAGGTTCAAGGTTTTCTATTTGACTCATCATTTTTGCTATTCAAGCCATACATTCTGCTCTCACAAATCTCATTTTTCTTTCTAAAATATTCAGGAACTGTATTGTGGTTTCATGTTCTCCTGAAGTTCCCCAGGGACCTCTGCCTTATCAAATATTGAATTTTTTTTCATTTTTTGGAGTATTTATTCATAAATATTTGAACTTATTGCTTCTTCTGTTAATGTTTTAATGTGGATTTATCTGCTTATATTGAAGGACTTTCAGGTCTCTTCGTGAAATTTTGGTACTTTCGGTCTTTTCCCTCTCTTATTTTCCCCTACTATTCACTTTCTGACTCTCTCCTATCTGATGGCTGTTCCCTTGGGAGCTGAATATTAAAGCATCTCTCTATCTTCAAGCTGAGCAAATTTTGATTCAACAGCCTAGGTCTCTACTCTAACCTACTTTTAGAGGGACAGAACTGGATCTAGCCCAGATTGATGATAGGATCTTTCCCTCAAGCTTAGTGGAGCTATGTATAGTCCACCATACCCCCAACAGCATCTGATTCCCATGTACTTTCCTATTTTCTCTGTTGTTTTAGTTCTCTAGATCAGTATCAGCAGTTCATAGAGCCACTATTCTGGTTCTATGGGGTTAATTTCTATAGTTAGTGTCTCTGAAACTATTGAGTTCTATTTCAATCCCAGACAAATGCCCTACTCTTTTCCCTCCATTACTCCACTCTCTACATAAGAAACCTTATGTAGCATACAATTCTGCCATCATGGTTAAGACTCTCTCTCATTACCCCAGCAAACTTCTGGAATGGAGGATGGAGAGGAATAAAAGACTTGACTGTCCTGGAAACTTTACTTAAATTGGTGATTTAAGGAGGGGCAGATCAGAGGAAAGAGTTTCAAGGCCAGAGTGTACTTCAAATAGGAGAAATTCAAAACTAAGCCAAACAAAACAAAAAAATAAAGTAAACCTTGCAGGAAATGCAATTCTATGATATAATGAATTGATTTAGGTATGTTGGTTCATATTTTGGTAAGTGTTTAAGATTTGCAAGAAAATATTCCTCACTACAACCCTCCAAGGTAAGTTCTTCTGGGATCATCTCCATTTGTAGAAAAAAAATGAGGTTCAGAGAAAACTAGTGATCTTCCTTATAAACAATCTATTGTAGGATTCTAGGTTTTAATCCATTCTCCTATCTGCTTTCATTTTATGGGTGAATTCATCCCATTCACATTCATAGTTATGATTATTGTGTATTTCCATCTATCCTTCTTTGGCCCTCTGTTCATCTTCCTTGCTCTCTCCTTTTATCCTGTCCCTCCTTGAAATTGTTTTCTTTCTAACCACCTCCTCTCCCCTCCTCTTTCTCTTATTTCTCTCCTACTTACCTATAAAGCAAGATAAATTTCTGTACCCAACTGAGTGTGCATGTTATCCCCTCTTTGAGCCGATTCCAATGAGAGTAAGGTTCATGTGTTGCTTGCCACCCCTCCCATTTCCCCCTTCACTATAAAAGCTCGTTTATACCTATTTTATGTAAGATAATTTATATCATTCTACCCTCCCCTTCCTCCATTTTATCACCACTTAATTATATTTTTTGTATATCATCCCATCATAGTCAACTCACACCTGTGTTCTTTGTTTACATATATATATACTCCATCTAACTATCCTAATAATGATTAAATTCTTAGGAGTTATAAGTATCATCTTTCCATGTAAGAATATGCTTAGTTTAAACTTATTGAATCTGTTATGATTTCTCTTTCTTGTTGCCCTTTTTATGTTTTTCTCCAGTCTTATGTTGGAAAATCACATTTTCTATTCAGTTTTAGTCTTTTCATCAGGAATATTTGAATGTCTTCAATTTCATTAAATATTTATTTTTCCCCTGAAAGATTAATGATCTTTCTAAAGTCACATAGATAGTAAATGCCAATAGTAAATGCCAAGTATCTGAACCCATTTCTCTGAAATTCTTCCATTCTACCCTATTGTCCTTTTGGTCAAACAAAGAACAGCTTCTAGGGATCTTCACTTATTAACATTGGTATAGAAGGACAAATTCATCACCAGTCACTTGGACCTTAATGGTATGTTGCTTTTTTGCTAATGTAGAAATATATTGGACATATATAGCTTATGAGCCAGGAGCAGACTCTGGCTTAGCTCTAGAAGCTATATTTTGGTGTCATTGCTGTCATAAAAATAGTCTACGAGATAGATTTCTTTCATAATATTAATTTTATGTATCCGTGTATGTATGGCATTGCTTCAAGCCTCAGGAAAGAAATACCATTTATTTGATGCCATCTTTGCCCTTGTATTGCCTACCTATTATGCCTGGTGGGATAATAAGATGCAAATATAGGTAACTATAATATAAGATAAATTGAGATAAGTAAACCAGATGGGTAAAAATCAAAGTTCTATGTGAGATTTATGGGAGCAGGGAGAAGTCATTATGTACTAAGAGAAGGTATTAGGGAAGGCTGCCCAAAGGTAGTGGTATTTAAATTGAGCTTCAGAGGATGGATTAGAATCAACAGGGGAATGGAGAGAGGGCACAACTTGAACAAAGGCTGAAAGGTCAGGTTTGGGAGATAGGGAATAATCCAGTTTGCTTAAGACAGAAAAGACAAAATCATGGTTATTTTCTTCATTATAGGTGATTATTCTTCATTCACTAAGCCAGCTGGGCTGGAATTTAAGAGACAGGACCACTCAACTATATATTTTTTTGGAAATGAAGAAAGAGAAGAACTTTATTCCTGAACAATGCCCATGAATCACAGCAAAGTGACATTTTATATTTAATAATTCATTCTCCATGCAGATCAGGGTGACATATCTTGGGGGAAATTGCTGAATCTGACTCCTATTACCTCCTTAAGATTTTGGTAACAAAGTCTGACAGGTCATTATCAATCTAGTCCTGAGGACAGTTTCTCTGGGCTATTTATAATACATATATTTTTCATCTTGTTCACAATTTAACTATTATTCCTTTTTTTGGATAAATTTCAAGGGAAAAATAAAAATAAAATACTAAAATCTGAGTATACTGGATGACTGAGAACTTTCAGAACATATTTTAAAAATAACACCAATTTATCAGTGTCCCAATATTAGGGTAAATTCATGCTCAGATAACAGGAGTCCCTGAAAGCAGATGAAATGTTTGCTGGAACTAAATATGCAACTCAATGCTTAAGAAAGCTTTCAAAATAGATTCAAATTTGATTCATCTTATTCTAATTCACTGTAAGGTTCATGACATAGTAATTGTAGCTGGAATTTGTATTGTATTTTAAGATTTGTAAAGTATTTTACAAATATCTCATTTGTTCCTCACCACAACTTTATTAGTTAGGTTCTATCATTCTGTCCATTTTATACTTAAGGAGTCTGATTCAGACAGAGATTAAGTGATTTGTCAAGAATCATGCAGCTAGTAAGTTTCTGAGGCTAGATTTGAAATTAGGTCTTCCTGACTTCAAGCCCAGAGCTTTATCCACTGAGCCACCTAGATGTCAAGATTAACAAATTTACTTCATCTGTAAAGCTTTTCCTTTTTAACTTTCTCTATCTTTTGACTCTCATTGAGATTTGGCTCCCCTTTGATGACAATGTATACCTGGCCATCATTTCCAGTATTGGTTAAACTCATGTCCCCATCTCACAGGTTGGGGTATGGGAGTCATAACACCATTTGCTTCCCAATCCTAATTCCAGGCTTTCCCTTTATTACCATTACCCAGCAAACACTCTACCTTTGAGGTATATTCATTTCAAAGTTATCATCCATTGAAGATGCTAGTAGATGTTATTCAGCTACTCCTAGCTATCTTCTTTCCTTCTTTAATGAATTAAATGCTTAGTTTGCTAACAATTTGGGCCCTAATTTTTTCTATCATTATAGAGTACTTCAACACATATCTATATTTTTATGAACAGTAGGGGGCTCAAGACACTAGTGATGGTTGCTCAAATAGGAAAGAGACCCTGACCACAGTTTGATGTGAGTATAAGATTTATTCCCCATACCAGCCAGGTCAAGCCTCCTTTAAAACTGAAGATTCTTTGCTAAACTACAAAGCCTAGTAACCAATCCAGGCAGGCAGTTGGTATGGGTATCCAGGAAGTAGAATGTAGGTTCCTGAAACCTTAGGTTGAAATGAAGGATTACGACTGGCTAGGAATGACTATAGCCAGTTAGAGATGTTCCTCGGATCTGACTGCTTGAAACTAGTTATTGTTACTAAGGTAAGAAGTTGGCTTCAGAGATTATTTAGGCTTTAGGATCAAACTGGGTTTATTTGTTATCAAACTGAGGGAAGGTAAGAGGGTGAAGGAAAGTGGGTGAAGGTACCCTAAATGATCTTGCCTAAGTATTTAAGACTAAAATAAATATTGAAACAGAGGTTGTTCCTAAGGTGCAGAGTATGGGAAGATCTTGTGCGTCTCTCCCAACTCTGTTGCTGTTTGTTGCTGAGCCCAGAGGCCCCTGGGTCAGATGCTGTTGTTTATTGAAGTTAGCTGTTCACTCTTGCTTGATTTAAAGGTTGTTGGCTATGCCAATAAGGTATTGATTTGGCTAGCAATGAAGGTTGTCCCTACCTCCCAGCCTAATCCAATCTCCCAAACCTCCTGGGGCCCAGTTTGCCACCACCTCCTCCCTAACCCAAGGAGATGAGAGAAAGAAGTGAAGTCTCAGGGGTTTGTGGACCTCAATTTATACCTTGTCCTTAACTGTCACCTTGGCTCATGCCCTGGGGTGCCTTGCCAGGTTCTGTGTTCCAAAGTGGCAAACGACTATTTTCCACCTACAGAAAATGGCTGCCCATTTCTGCACATCACAATGCCTATATTTATATTTATATATTCATATTTACAGATAGATGTATAAATTCCTTCAAATAACCTATTTTCCAGTTCCTCTATCTACTCACTTCCCATGTTGTATCCTTCCACTATACCTGAAAAACAGAAATGCACGTAACTCTTGATTTTTCCATTTCCATTGATTTTCTATATCTGTTTTCCATTTCCAAATGATTTTCCATTTCCTACCTCGACTTCCCTTCCCTATCTTGACTCCTTAGTTAATCATTTCAATTGTATCCCATCCTCTGCACTCTAATCTCTTGCTTCCTTATCCTATTGATGATTATACTTTCCAAATTCCAAAATTGTATTATTCCCACTATCCACTGTATTTCTTCCTATTGTATATTCCTGAAAAAGAGCTGGAGAAAAGCTGTTCTGCCTGGGTTCACTATAAATTGATGTTACTGGACCTTCACTGCATCAAGTCAATCTAATTTATCTAATTGAATCACTGACTTACTCATCACTATGGTATATGAATGCAATGAAATATTAGCACAGTGTAAGAATGAGAATGATCAATCCAAAGAAACATGGGAAGATTTGTGTGAAGTGATGGTATCAATGAACAAGCCAAAAGAATATTTAGAAATATGAGCTGCCACAGACAAGAACTACAACAATATCAATGAAATGAATTCCTTGCCTGCCTAGAGATGACTGAGTTCTTGAATAATCAATTCCTCCCATTATAGCTATGCTTTATATGTGTTTTTTTTCTCTTTCCCCTTTTAGAATCTAAGTTCCTTGAGAGTAGAAAATTACTTGTTTGCTTGTTTATATCCTCAGCACTTAGCACAAAAGTTTGGCTCTGACAAATGTCACTGCTTGAAAAGTAATCTCTATTGTTTCTCTCTTCTTTTTCTATTTATCTCATTCCCTCAATCTATCATGTACCTATCTCTTATCTATCTATTACCTACCTCTAGAAGTTTCTGTGTATTGATCTTATTTCTTCTATTAGATTATCAACTCCTGGGTTACATGTTCTTTTTGTATTCTGTACAATATATAGTACAGTATGTTCTTAGTAAATATTTGGGCATTTATTGATTGATTACTATTACAATATTTTTAAAAGTCTATCTTAAAAATTGTATAGTACTCTTAAAAATAACTTATTACTTAAATTTCAAATTTGCTTCCTAGTGCTTCTGAATATAGATAAAACCTGAGGCCTCACTTTCAGAGAGATATGGGTCAGAATATTGGTTTCTCTAGTTTGTGGGTAGTTCTTCTCTTCTGTATCTCAGTTTCTTCACCTGCAAAATAGTGATAATAATTTATGGTCTAACAAGACTATTGATGATTTGCAGTTTGTAGGCATGATAGAAATCTAGTCATTATTATCATTGATTGTAATCATAAGCATATCATTCCCCATCTTGACTATGAAGGTTTTTTATCCTCTTTCTCCCTAGATCTACAAACACTCAGATTTTCTCTGACTTTTTGTTCTTCCTTTACTGGATCATTTTTCTCCCTTCTCACATTCATAATTATTTTTCAATCACAGGCAACTGTCTTGAAGACATGGGTGTACCCTTTAATTTTCATGAATCAAACATGATGCTCTTGTATAGTGATTGAGCAATAGAGATCTTTATATATACTGATTAGGATGGGGTAAATGCAAAAAGTGAAGAGAAATGAGAATGGGGTTGAAGAATCTGGTTTGGAAAGTGACTAGGTGGGGTAACTTGTAGGTGAGATTAGTACAGACTCAGTCAGGCAATGAGAAGCAGACAGGCTGCCTCAACACTGATCCAGTGAAGGAGGGATAGAGAGAGAAGTGAAAAATCATTTAAGGTGCACTTGATAATACTGAGGGGTAATTTTTCTACCCTGCAGTGGAGACAATGGAGGAATTCTGAAATCTGAGTTTATCTTAGCCATTATTTGCACCTTAGAACCCAGAGTCTTGAAAGGTTTGTTGAGGACAATCCCTGACTGTTTTTGTCTCTCTGTCTCTCTGCCTGCCTGTCCTTGTGTTGGTCTTATTCTGTAGCCATCTCTGTGTCTGTCTGTCTCCCTTCTTCTTCCCTCCTTTGTAATCCCATTTCTCTCTTTCTCTTTCTTTCCCTGCTTTCCATCTTGGCAGCAACTCTGCTGAGGATTTCTCTGTGTATCCCTTTATTTGAGTCTAAACCACATCTCTCTTCCTTTCTCTCCATCTTTCTTTCATACAATTTCTCTCTGCATTCCTGCTCCTTTCGGCTTCTCTGCCCAGCCTTGCCTTCCCTTGGTGTGTCTTTTTCCCCCCTCTGTCTCTTTCTGTCAATTTCTCTTAGTGTGACTCATTATCTGTTTCCTCACAGGGCTGTCGTGAGGATCAAGTAAGATTATGTATGTAAAGCATTTTATAAACCTGAAAGCACTATATAAATGTCAGCTCTCATCATTTCTCTCTAGCATCACCCACTTTTTTAATCTTTTGTCCATTGCTTCAGCCTATGTCTCATACCAATCTCTGTCTCTGTCTCTCTATGTCTCTGTCTGACTCTCCCTTCCTCTCTGTCTCTGTCTCACTTTCTCTCTGCCTGTCTCTCTATGTCTTTGTCTCTGTCTGACTCTCTCTCCCTCTCTGTCTCTGACTTTTTCTCTCTCTGTCCTTGTCTTTCTTGGAGTCTCTTCTCCACTGTTCCTTGATAACTATTTCCTCTACCCCCCTCAATTCATTTTTTTCTTTCCATTCCCATTATGTCAACTCTTTGTTCCTCATACCTAGCTCCATAATCTTCTACCACCCTGCTAAATCCTGAGAACTGGAAGGACCCTTAGAGTTTGTCTTATCTAACCTAGATGCAATAAGAATCCCCTCTTTCTAACCTTAGCTAGAATATACTGTTTCAGGGAACCTCTTACTTTTTGCAGCAGCCTGCTGTACTTTTAAATCTCTCTGAATATTAGAGAAATTTCCTTTATACTAAGCCTAGGCATTCCTTTATACCACTTCTACCCAATTTCCTAGTTCTATATACATATATTTTTTTCTGCCCTCACTTTCTGAATCTTACCCCTTCCCCTGCACCAGCCAACCCCCATCTCTCTGCCTTTCCCTTTGTATTGTTGGCTCTATATTTTGTCTCTCTGACTCCTCTCTGTTGCTATCTGTCTATCACTTCTCTGTCTCTGGTTCTTTTGCTAGTATTTCTGATTCTTTATCTGTTGCTGAGTATATCTTTGTCTGTGTCTATGTCTGTCTATCTGTCTGTCTTTCTCCCCCCGCCCGTCTCTAAATCACTGCCTGTCTGTGTCTCTCTCAGTCTTCACTCCTTTGTATGCCACCATCTGTCTATACTCTATACTAATCTCTCTCATCCTCTTGACGTGACCCTTTCTGTCTTAATCTTTCTGTCAATTATTCACAAAATCAATATATCCTAAGCACTACCCAACTCCAATGGTGAGGTGGGGAGAGAGCCAGAGAGAGCCAGAGATAGAGACAGAAAGGGAGGGAGAGAGACAGAGGCAGAGAGAGAGAGAGACAGAGGCAGAGAGAGAGAGAGAGAGAGAGAGAGAGAGAGAGAGAGATATGCAAGTATCTGTTGTACTGGAGATCTTTTGTCTTTTTTTTTCCTTTTTTACATCTTATGCAGGGAATAGAGTATGGCTAGGCATGCTTTCCTTTGAAACCAGCAAGTTAGACTTGTTTCTGGTGTGCTGTCGTGACATTCATTTCCACTACATTGTTTCATTGACCCTGATCAGATATTGACCTCATTAGGTGCTAGTTGGAAAGTCTTGGGAGATGATTGGGATGGGGGTGGGAATGACGGGATTGCTTTATATTATGTAATATATACCTGAAAATGTGTGTGCAAGTCAGAAAATTCCATAAACTAGGCAACCAAAGGATACTAAAGGGCCTTGTTTACTAAATAAACCTGCAGCAACTTGAAGGATCATGGGATTCAGAAGAGATTCAAATTTGATTCATCTTATTCTAATTCATCAGCTCCTATGGCAAGATTTTGGGTAATTCCATTCCCGCAAACTTACCGTTCTGCCCCTGGAATACCACAAACACGACTCTATGAGGGAGTAGCTGACTGGTGATTTCATTTTTGTTGCCGTAACAAGGGGATATTGACCTTGGAACAGAAGATGGGCTCCTGAGACAAAAAACTCACATTTGTCTGAGGCTTCTTGTTATATTTTAACATTGCCATGTAAATGGAAGGAAATGGCTCCCTTTGAGACTAAAATTGTGTCTGTATTGACAGAAGCCCTTCAAGGGTTTCTTAGGTGGGAGGAAGGACCACATCATCAAAGAAAAAAAATGTAAATTAACCAATCCTAAAGGAAAATGAGGGCCCTACCTTGGTACTTTCTCCTTCAAATCAAAGAAAAGAATGCCTTAAAACCCATGGGGCTAGAAAATAGAGCTCCCTTTGGGAAAGTGAATGAACCATTGAATTCCACTTGCTCCCCTAGAGATCATTACTCAGGTGGATCTGTGATATTATTTACTGAGAATTTCTCTCAAAAAATACACATTGCAATCCATCCATGCCTGTCTAACATATACCCCATTTATGATGTTTTCCCAAAAGTTTGCCTCAGTGGAATTGACTTCAAAAGCTGGAGGTCTTCTTGAACTTATGCTGAACATCCTGAACTTTTTTCTTTAAAAAAAAAAAAAACAAAACAACAAAAAAGACACACAATTTTTTTTTATCAATTTGAGAGTATTAGTGGAGCTCTCATACTGGCTACCTATCTGTCATCCCTTGTCTTTGCATTGTAACCAGTCTACATCTTCTTGTGATACAGTTCTTTGTTGACATCCTTTCCTTCTGTACAATGAAGTTCTTCAGTTCATTTTCAATTGCAAGTGTATGTGCATCCACCATGTTCTTCTCTGTTACCCCTCATGTGATGCTCATTTTCACTTTTTTTTATTTTTGGAGGCAGGGGTTCTACTCTTTTCCATGCCATATAGCAAATGTTTGTTGAGCTGGATTTATTTTTCTTGAGGGCAAGACTATTCATAGAAGAGAGGGAAGAATGACAGGGCTATTTTGTACACTTATATGACAAAGCTGTTGCTAGGGTGATGAAATGGAAGTGACAGAGCTCTTCCTGGGACCTAGAGATTGACAGGGCCATTCTTGGGGGTTTAGTATGAGAGGTAATGACAAAATTATTTCTAATTGGGAAGGGTAAAAGGATCATTTCTAAGAGAAGTGGGAAGGGGGATATCTGTATGGAATTAGGTAGGATACAGATAACAGCCATGGGAGGGAAGTTGGAGGGGGAGAAATGATGATTTTCCTCCAAATAATCTAAAAATTAAACACAATTCATAATAGTTCCTACTGTGTACCATGGGTCATTTTGAAGGGGGAAAGAGGAAAAGAGATGTCCAAAAGGACAATAGAAGACTGAGGGCTGTGGGAGAAAGTCTTGTCTATTGGTTTGTCAATGGGATGAAAGGCAGGAATTAATTGCTGACTATTTCCACAGAAATGTTTTTATGGAGACTTATTTTTATATGTATATTTTTATTCATTTTTCCATTCATCAATCTTTTTATTCATTTTTTAATCTATTTATCTATACTTTTATCTATCTATCTAGTAGGGTTGGTGATGAAGCCCTGGAATATTATTATCTGTAATCTTTCACTTGCTCTGCATTAATAGCAATAATTCACACGTTACTTATGATGTATTTTATGTTATTGCACTGACTTATAGAATCTCAGAGGTGGTGAGGTAGGAGGTTTGGGGAAAGGACAAGGAGGAATCTCAGACACCATTCAAGTCCACCCTATTCCTGAGCAAAATCTACTCTCTAACATGCCTGTCTTTGCACAAGAGTCATCACTGGCAATATTCTGGGGCCTAGAATCTTTCTTCTCACCTTCACTTAGAATCTCTTTGCTTCATACAAAGCTAAACTCATGTGTCATCTCCTAAAATAGGACTTTCTTGATTCTATCATTTGTTAGTAACCAATCTCCAAAATTATCTTTAAAACATTCTATGTTACTTGTCTGTGTACATGCTGTTTCTGCTCAATAGCATCTAAACTCTTCGAGGGTAGAGACTATTTCATTTTTGCCTTTTTATGTCTAGCATCTAATCCTTGTCCTCATTGTCTCTCATCTGGACTATTAGAATAGACTGCAAATTGGTCTTCTGACATCTGGACTCACTTCACAGTATCTTGGTCACTCTCCTCCACAATGTCCATATTGATTGCCATATGATAGGTTAGGCAGATTTGCTTTGGATAATTAAATTTGTTTCTTTCTTCATAACCCTGTCGTGGACTCTGTTTAAGACTTCTTCAGGCTGTCTCAAATCCCTCCAGTCCCCATGCATTGCTAGACCCTTTGGCAGTTTTCATATTCCCTTCCTTGCAAGTAATTTTCCACCTGCTGAATTCTCCCGTGTATCGTTTACCAATTTATTAAGGGATTATTGCTTACCTCCAAAATAAATCTCTTCACAGCCCAGAAGCTGCCAGCTCCAGCTCAGTTAATAATTTCCCTTCTAGCTCTTTCGCAAACAGAGATTCCCACTACATTAAAAAGCCTGGTGAAGAAAAAGCTTTCCAAATGTTTCTAGCCTCCAGAGTCTTTAAGACCAACTCAACAAATATTTTCCTGAAATGTTGAAAAGTCAAATATTATACCCAGATGTGGGAAGTAAGTAAGTTTGGGGTCTATGCTCACACATGAAGGGGGTGATGGTACATAGTCTCTCCAGCACCCCCAATGAAGTGAGATTTTGTAAAGAAAAGAGATATGAATCAATTTTTAAAGAACTCCTTTTAAAAATAACTACATGTATAATTGATGAGAGACAGCATGGATTGTTGAATAGAGAGCAGGCCTTAAAGCCAGGAAGACCATATTTTAAGTCCCACCTCTGACACATACTGGTCATCCGAACCTGGCATGTCAATTTTCTTCTCTGTGCTCCAGGAAATTCTTTGAGGCTAGGAATTACAACGGTGGTGCTAATTTTCATAGTAGAGAGATGTTTCTTACTCATTTGTTCCTTTATTTTTGTATTTTCAGGTAGTCTTTGTTCCCTGGAGAATATATACCAATGAAAGCCCAGATCCTCTGAGAAATGTTAAACCCAGTCAAAGCCACTTAAATATACAATGGATTATCACATAGTCAAGGAATAATTACGTTAGAGCTGGAAGAGACCTTACAGGATAGCTAACTCAATTCTTCACTTTGCAGAGAAAGAAACTAAAATCCAAAGAGAAGTGTTTCAATAATAAAATCCTCTCCTTTTTTTCTGGTTTGTAACTTAGTGTACAAAGATGGATTCTTCCAGTCTGTAAACAAGTAAAAAAAATTCTTGATTCATTCTGTCTCAAAGATCAACCCCTTGTATTTCAATAGACTGGGGCTACATGATCTCTTCAAGTGATCTTAGATTTCTGGAATCTCTAACATCCTTGGAGGACATCCTTGGCAATCCCTCTTTGAAGGGATTATTTCCATGACTTATTTCCATAATATGCACCATACCCCTTCCTTCAAATGGCCACCCAAACACTTCATGGAAGATCTTTTGTAATGAAGAACCCGCTGAACAACTCATTCTATTGTATGGTGCAGCTTTATTAGGAAATTCTTTTAACTCACATAATAGCAATAGCTGAAATTTCTTTAGTACTCACATACTCCAACTTATGTGAAGGAGTTTCTGTAAGTTTATTGTCTTCCTTATTTTTACACATTAAAAAAATTGAGGTTCAGAGAGGTTGTAACTTGCCCATGGTCACACATTTGATAAGTGTTGGAGTCTAGATTCCAACTTAGATTAATTCTCAAGAAGGTCAACATTCTTCCTTCCAAAATGCAGCAACTACATTTCTCATTGTCATATTTTCAGATAGCCTGCTTTCCCTGGGAAGAAGATCTAGGCCCGGTGGAAATCTTCATTGCAAGGAGCTGGTTCAGGGATCAGATAAAGAGGAAAAAAAGTCTGAAATGTACAAAAATATTTATAGCTACTCTTTTTGCAAGAGTCCAAAAATGGAAATTAAAGGGGTACCTACCTATTGGGGAGTAGGTGGACACATTGTGGCATGTGAATGACGAAATATTTTCATGCCGTAAGAAATGATGAAATAAAACATTTTTAAAGAAACTGGCAAGTCTTATATGAACTGATAGAATGAAGTGATTAGAACTTGGAAAACAATTTTGAATCAGCATCCTCTCTAGGGAAGGGAAAAGAGGAAAGCTTATGCTCAAAATTTATGTATCCGAATGTTATTTACTAAAGTCCGAAGGGTATTCTTATAGCTGACCCAAGCCTCCAAAGGGCTAAAAACAGTGTGAGGTCAGCATGCTGAAAATCTTCTAGTCTTCAAGCCAATGCTGTTTGTGGAGGAGATGGACAGGAAAGGAAGGTGTGGAAGCTCTAAAGATGGCTACAGATATTTCCCTTTTTATCCAGAAAAAATTATTTCTGATGTGTTCTGGTCAATTTTCTTCCCAGAAATTCCAGGACAGAAACAGGATAAAAACATTATTTAGTCTATTATACAATTATTTGTGTCACCTGTCAGCTCTAGTCCTAGATCTATAAATTGGGATTTTTGAGCACTGAAGGGGTGAAGAAAAGAAAAAGAAATCTAGCCATCCCACTCCTACTTCTGTGACTGACCCTGAGCCTTTTCTCAGAGATTAGGGCTTGCCTTGTTGTGACCCAAGAAAGGGAGACGTTAGCTCACGTCAAGCCTCATATTCAACATCATCACAGAACAAGACCCCCAAATGTCCTGGTTTGTCCATAACTTCAGTTTCTGATGTAATTCTTTTGCCAATCTCTAGACTTTAAAGCATATTCTGGGTGATGTTATCAGGCTAAAAGGTACTCGGGACTTTTTGTTCAGTACTATATGGGACTTGCAATTATGAGATGAACAGGCTGGTGATAATATGAAGGGGGAAAGGAGTCATCTTCTATAACTGATGCTAAAACATGGTAGCCCTCTGGATCCGGCATTCCAAAATTGTCCCAAGCTCTTATCATTCTTCTTCTTTTGATAAAGGGGACAACATGGTCCTTTGCTACCCTCACACCAGATCCCCTGCCCAGTGAGCGTAAGGGCCATGGATTTTGCTCAGGTTCTTGCTCAGGTGCATCTGATTGATATCTCCAGGGAGATGATGATGCCAGGATGGCTGAGGTGGGAGACCTAAGTGTATAGAGGTGGGACCTAAAATTTTCTATATACTGAATATTCTAGACAAGGGCAGGATGGGAAGAAAGGCATGGACACAGTAGAGGCAGTCTGTTGCAATAGAATCTTAGATCTTAGACATCATTTCTTCTCATCATCCTTCCTCCCCAATGGAAGTGGCTTTCAGATTAGCATAGGAATGGGTAAAAGAGGAAAATAGGGCAAGAAACAATCATTCACTATTCTTCAATAATTACTCATTATTCCATTCAGAAATCAGAATACCATTATGTTTACCTCTTGAAAATAGTATGAAACTGGATACAGATGACCATATTGCTGCTATGGTTCTACTCCAATATTTTATTATGGTATCAGGGTTCTCCAAGAGTCTGTTGTCAGAAGTAAAGGTTTATGGAGGCTCAAATGAATTAACATATGCAAGGTGTTTACACACCTTAAAGGGTCATATCAATGCCAGTTAGTATAATTATTAGGGGGCAGTTAGGTGGTACAGTGGGCCTAGAATTAGGAAGATTCATTTTTCTGAGTTTAAAGCTGACCTCAGACACTTACTGGTTGTGTGACCCTGGACAAATCATTTAATCTTGTTTGCCTTAGTTTTCTCTTCCACTTCAGTCCTTTCTCTGCCACTTCAGTACCTTTGCCAAGACATGTCTGGAAAATTACTAAACAAATTATTAGGTTTCATTCAAGTGTAAAGGTATCTAGTGTTGGGGCACAGAGACTCATCACCCACAAATTAATCAATAAGTGATGCTTTTTTTTGGTTAGGACAATTATCTAATAGATTAATATGGGATTTTTTTAACCATCTTATAGACAGATGGAGGTATGGTTTTGGATAAAAGTATGGGTACCATTGAACTCTGATTCTAGTTTTCCTGTACTTTCTAGCAATATGACTTTTGGTCATATCACTTCCCTTCTTGAACCTTAGTTTTCTCATTTATAAAGTAAAAGGTTTGTCATTAGAACAGCAGTTTGAAAAACTTGTGTCACAGACCCCTTTGGTAGTCTGGTAAAACCTAAGACCTTTTCAGAATAATGTTTTTCAATTCATACAATTAAATGTATTGAATTATCAAGGAACTAAATATGTTGAAATGTTAGCTATCAAATTATCTTTGGGGAATGGAGGAAAATCCAAAAGCATAAGAGCAAGTTCATGGACTCCAGGTTGAATCCCTAGGTTATAAGTTTTCTAATGACCTCTTCCAGTTTTCAACCTTTTCAAGTTTTCAACATTTCAAGCCAGTTTTTATCTTTCGTGTCAATCTTCCTAAGGTAGTCCATTCCTCTGAATTTTATCAGGAGGGCAATGGGCAGGGAGGATGTGAGATAATTCTTAGGAAATGCAGATTTTTTCTCCCATATTCCCTGCTGTGAAAAATTGTGTCTGGGGCTTTTGAGTCATCTACACCAAGTATTTGATGGAAGCCTATATCCCCTGTGTCAGTGAAGTCATTAGTGACCTTTCTTTTTGTTCCTTAGGCCTCTGGGGTAAATTAAAATGCATGGCAGCCACATTGATCACAGAGCCCAGCTGCTCTCTGACAGCAACCTTCCTGGTCACTGAAAGCAAGCCTTGGCCTGAGCAAGGGAAGTTCAATTTGGCAAATGACACACTTCCTCCTTCCCTTCCGAAGCTCACTGATATGATAACATTTTTGTGACTGTTTGAGTAAAGAATGGATAGGTACCAATCCTCTGCCTTACTCTCCGATGAGAAAACTCTCTCTGCTAATGCAGGTCATCCATCTGCTTCTCTGCAACCACCCCATGGGAGGTGCCCAGAGTTGTCATCTTGCATTCCTTTCCTGGCTTGGTTTCAGACTCTTTGGTCCTCATCACTCTGCTTCCACATGGGTTCCCTGCCTGTCCCCTGCTCCCTCTGCTTCCTGTTATCTATGTCTCATTCCTTTAGAATAGAAGTTCCTTGAGGGCAGAGACTGAGTTGCTTTTTGCATTTATATCCCCTGCTCTGGTGCTTGGCACACAGTAAGTTCTTAATATATAATTGATAGACCACAATTTATAGTCTTAAGACACTAAGAGGCTTAGAGACTCACTCAGGGTCACAGCAAATATGTTTCAGAGGCCAGGACTTGAATGGATGCTGGTTTTCCTGGTTCTGAGGCTAATTATCCACTTACCATGTTGATTCTTTTAGCTTCTGTAAAACCAGCACTGATGAGGACTCCATGGAATTTGGGAAAGGACCAGCAAGCTTAGAAGCCCAAGAAGGGCCCAGACGTTCAGAACAATGGTCCAAGCCACCCCAATTATAGCCTTTTGGTAAGAGAGCAGAGAACCACCAAGAAACAACATGTGGGAAAAGAGCCAAGGACCTTGTTGTCTGTGCTGGCTGACCATAGTTTGTTAAGAGGTATTAGGATAGTGTGGAGATCTCTTTATCATCTCTGATAATCTGATGACAGTTTAGTTGATAAGGAAATAAGGACAGGACAAGGGAAATGTCTTTTACTTCATGCTTCCAGCTCTGGCTCCAGGAGCATGGAGTTTATTATATATATTTCAAGACTCATTTCACACAAAAGAACCCCTCTCCCCCCGGAAACTTTGCAGATGCGCAGAAGTTACAAATTATGTCACATCAAAACACAAAATATTGGCTTCAGAATAGACCAAGGCCAAGGCTGAATTTTTACTAGGTTCTTATCAGAAAGCCAAGTTGGGGAGTATCTTGGCCTTAGCTATAACAGGCAGCAGCATTCCTTGCTGTGTTAACAATGTTAACCCTTTAAATTCAGGTTTGATAGGAACTTAAAGCTTTTCAGTAAGGCCACAATACTTTTCAAGAAGAAATCACAAGGATCACAAAAGGGGTCAAAAGAGGAGTCTCAGATTTTTATCTATTCTCTTATTGGCTTCCCACAGGATAGGGTGGCAGCACTATCCCATTTAAAGATAAGTAAACAGAGGGCCAGAGAGGGTAAGTTACTTGCCTAATGCTGAACCTGAAGTAAAAAAATATTGGGTTCAAGTTCAGTCATAGACACTAACTTCCTGAGGAACCAACCCTTGCTTGAACAGGTCATGGAAGAATTTGGAATCAGAAACTTAATTCTGTTATTTACTACCTTTATGACCTTTTCTGGAATTCATTTTTCTTATCTGAAAAAGAGTTGTCAGATAAAATTAATTCATCTGAGCCTCAGTTTCTTGATCAGAAAAATGAAAATAATATCCACATATTTATAGAAAATCAGATACATAGTCATAATCGTACCTTTTTTCCTACTGTTTCATAGAGTTGTTGAAAGAGTAAACTTTAAAATGCTACAGAAGTATGAATTATTATTATTGTGGATCTGTTAGACTTCCCTGGAATCCATATTTTTTCAGCCTTTGCCTCCTTTTGGGATCACATTTCATCTATAATAATGCTTGCTTAACACAATGTCTAAGAACATTCCTTTCTCAATATTCTCCCCCAATGCCTTGTCACGAAGCAGAGTAAACACTGAGTTTTCCAAGTCAGCTGAGTCTAGAGTGGAAGGTCCTACCAAGATGGATAGACTTGTTAAATAGGTCAGTGATTCTTATCTTATTCAGTAATTTCAGTTGTGCTTGACTCTGTGACCCTTTTGGGTTTTTCTTGACAAAGAAACTGAAGTGGTCCCTATTTCCTTTTAGGACTCATTTTACAGATAAGGAAACCAAGGCAAATAGAGTTAAGTGACTTGTCCAAGGTCACAGAGTTAGTGTTTGAGGCCTGATTTAAACTCAGGAAAATGAGTCTTCCTAACACCAATTCTGATACTCTCTCTATTGCACCACCTAGCAGCCCGATAGTGATCCATCTACTGCTATTTATTTTAATTATCCAGGAAGGCGTTAAGGACTTGAATGTCATTAATGATTTCATAAGCCTGAGAGGATAAAAAGAAAAAAAAAAAGGTCTAATTCTCAGTGTTGAAAAATCAAAGACAGCCTTGCTAAATTCAGAGAACCTTGGTCCTGAAAATGTGGCCACAACTTTGTCATGATTTTGGTCACAGTGATTTATGGTGTCTTCTTAGAAAGTCCTGGAAGGATTTATCATCTCTGTTTGTAGACTCAATACCCTCAACTAATGAGAGTCCTTGATATTTTAAAGAAGTCTAGGAATAAAAATTATGTTATTTCACTTGGATACTTCACCCTACAGTTCACAAAGCATTTTCTTCCAACAGTTCTGCAAGGGAGACAGTTTGGATATTATTAACCCCCTTTCACAAATGAGAAAACAGAGAAACAAAGATGGATTATATTTGTATGTAGAATTAAAGGACTTAGATTTGGCAGAGACCTTTGAAATCATCTACTCCAGTCCCTTCATTACTAATTAAGAAACCAAGACCCCAAGAAGCTTGCCACAGAGTTATATAGTAGAGCCCAAACTAGAATCTGGGGTTTCTGTTTCAAAACCCATGATTCTTTTTTTTTTATTTATTCTATTCCAGTAGAATATAAGATCTTTGAGAGCAGAGCCTATTTTGTTTTTGTCCTTAGGTTTCTGGAATCTAAAAGAGTTCCTGACTCATAACAGAAACAACAAATGCCAGTTCAATTGAATTGAGTAACATCTACACAAATTTATTTCCTAGATAACTAATAATCATTTAATGAATTATTTTTCTTTTAAACAACTGGGGTTAGGGCACTTTTTTTCAAAAATGATATTGATTATATGTTTCCTTGGCTTTTTAAAAATAGGCTAGCAGACATAACATAATCCTTGGCTCAATGACTGAAATTGCATAAAGTGGCTTGAGTATATTTTAGGAGATTCATCACCCCAGTCTCCACTCAAAAAATCTGTGAACTTTGCTAAATATCGGTCAACATGCATTTATTAAATACCTACTATGTGCAATCATTTCAAGTTTGCAAAAAGTTATCATCTATCATATCCCATGAAAAATGTAATCAAATGGCAAGAATTATACACCAGAAGTTCATTATCTTTTAGAAGTTAACAGATGACAAGTCCTTATATAGCAATTCTCACTCACTTGCCAATTAAGTGCCTATAAACTGCAATCATTACAGTTCTAAAATTTTTATGATAAGTGCTGAGGATATAAAGACAAAATATGAAATAGTTCCAAATCTCAAAGTACACTGTCATCAGTGACCCTAGGAAGTACCATAGTAAGCAAAGCTCAAGGGAAAATAAAAATGTATTTCTATGTCAAAGACAAGAAATAGATCTCATGTCAAAGCTCATGGAAAATAAATAATCAAGCCAATGAGCAAGTCTTCCTTCTTCCAGAGACCTGTCTAGCCTCAGTCACTTATAGTCATACTGTAGGAAGGGATCCCAGCAGGCATGGTTACTTGGGATTTCTCACTGCCCATGTATAAGTGATGGTGATGGTAATTGTTGCACCTCCTGTAGCTCTTCATAGTACCAAATAGGAAATATTGCTAGCCCTTTTCCCACTGAAAATACTTCTCCATCTTGGGCTTCATCACATTAGTTCAGGGGGATATATTTCAGATTTCCTGTTTTGACCAACTAGCATTACAGTTCAAACAACATAGCAAAAAAGCAGCTAGTCTCTGCTCTGAAACCACACCCTTGAGCTATGTTTACTGCCAAACTTTGTCAGAATTTCCATTAGGAATCAAGAAAATACTCTGCCATTCCAGTGTCTGAGTTGGTGTTCATTATGGACACCAGGTCTGGACATAACTCCATGCACAGTCTGATGTCCTTTTCCCTTTAGGCATAAATTTCTTGCTCACATCGATACCTTTTATTTATTTTTTTTGGTCCAATATGAAATGCTCACTTTGGCATTGATTTATTTTTATTTTGGGAGGAATTCCATAATTTATTATTATTTTTAATATTTTTCCATGTTTACATGATTCATTTTCTTTCCTTCCCCTTTTCCCTCCCCCTTCCCAGAGCTGACAAGCAATTCCACTGGGTTATACAAATGCTATCGTTTGATACCTATTTACATATTATTCATTTTTGCTTTAGAGCAATCTTTTAAGGCATAAACCCCAAATCACATATCCATATATATGTATGTGATAAATGATGTCATATGTTTTTTCTTTTTTGTTTCTACTCCAATAGTTCTTTGTGGCAAAGCATTCTTTCCTATAAGTCCTTCAGGAGTGTCCTGGCTTGTTGCATTGCTACTAGTAGCAAATTCCCTTACGTTGATCAATACCTTTTTTTGATGGATCTAAAAGCTTCATTTAAATATCTTGATTTCTCTCAAGTTATCTTTCAAGCCCTAGTTTTATTTCTGGGGATAATTGTGTGTGTGTGTGTGTGTGTGTGTGTGTGTGTGTGTGTGTAGAGGAAGTATCCAAATTAATGTTGGCTGCTTCCTATTCTGGCTAGTGGAATGCGGAAATATGAAGCACTACCAAATATCATATGCAGGGAAAGATGAGAGGAGAGAAAAAAACAATGGTTCTCATCAAAATAATTTAATCCTTCCTTGATGATTTAGTATAAAATAGTTCTTTCCTGAGGAAACTAAGATTCACAAAATTCTTGTGACATTTGAAGCCACTTAAATTCTCTTGGTCCTGTGTTCCTTTTTTGTTAAATAGATTTTTGAATGATATTCAAGGTCTCATTTCATCCTCATCCCATCCCATCCCATTCTATCCTAATGTATCTCATCCTTTTCTAGAACAATGACAATCTCAAGCTCAACAAAGATATATAGGTTTCGTAGGAGGTATCATAGAGTTAAGACTTTTGTAATCATCTTGCCTAAACATCTCCTTTTATAAAAGTGGTTCCCAAACTTTTTTGGCCTACCACCCCCTTTCCAGAAAAAATATTACTTGGCGCCCCTGGAAATTAATTTTTTTTTAATTTTAATAGCAATTAATAGGAAAGATAAATGCACCAGTGTCCATCACCATTCCCTGGGACACTGCAGCATCCACCAGGGGGCGGTGGTGTCCACTTTGGGAATCACTGTTTTACAACTAAGGAATCTAAGACCTGGAGAGATGAAGTGATTGACCCAACATCATATATGTGTAGTAAATATCAGAACCATAACCTGGACCATGTTATCTGATGCTAAATCCAATAATCTTTCACTATTTCTTGCTAAACAAAATAGTTCTAGAGTAATAAGACTTTTGTATTTTCATGCTTGTTTTTGAAAGTTTTATTGTCTGTTCATTCTATACCTTTAACTATTTAACCTTAATAATATTAATAACATTATTAGCCAGAGCTCCCATTTAATTCAATAATTCAGCTCAAAAGGCAGTTCTTTTTTTCATTTTTAAATTTTTTATTGATTAGAATATTTCTCCATGGTTACATGATTCATGTTCTTTCCCTCCCTTCCTAACCACCCCCCTCCCACAGCTGATGAGCAATTTCACTGGGTTATACATGCATCATTGTTCAAAACCTATTTCCATATCATCAATATTTGCATTAGAATGATCATTCAAAGTAAAAATCCCTAATCATATATCCATCAAACCATGTGATAGCTCATATGTTTTTCTTCTGCATTTCTGCTCCCACAATTCTTTCTCTGAATGCTGATAGCATTCTTTCTCATAAGTTCCTCTGGATTGTCCTGGGACATTGCATTGCTGCTAGAAGAAAAGTCTATTTTTTGTAAATAGACTTATTTACTTGTAAAATAAATACGTATGAAATAAAAATTTTGTAAATGTAAAAATATAAATTACATTCAATTGTGCTGTATCAGTCTGTGAGTACAATGTTCTCCTGGCTCTGCTCCTTTCACTCTGCATCAATTCCTGGAGTTCTTTCTAGTTCACATGGAATTCCTCCAGATCATCAAACCTTACAGCACAATAATATTCCATCACCAACACATACCACAATTTGTTCAGCTATTCCCCAACTGATGGACACCCCCTCATTTTCCAGTTTTTTGCCTCTACAAAGAGCAAGGCTATGAATATTTTTATACAAGTATTTCAAAAAGCATTTCTTAAGCGTGTGAGGCACTGCATTAGGTGCTGGGAAATACAAAGAGAAAAATGAGAAAGTATCTGCCCTCAAGAGAAATCATACTCTATTAGTCAGGTTATGACAGGTATAAAAATTAGTATGGCACAAGGAAAATGTAATAGAGGCAAAGCAATGATTCAGACACATTTCTCTACGGAAAAAAATGAGTGAGGGAGGAGAGGAAATTTTTTTGATTGAATTTTGAGGGAATCAAAGAAAGCTTCATGGAAGAAGTGGCACCCTAAGCTGAACTTCAAAGAAACAGAAATATTTTAACTGTTGTTTTGAAGAGGGAGTTCCTCATGTACATGAGGAATGACCTGTGTGCATGAATATTTATTTATATAGTTGCGTTTTAGGTTAGGAACCACATTGTGCACATAATTTCATTTCATTCTTACAAAATGAGAGAGCATAGGCAGAGTTATGGCTATTTTATAGGCAAGGAAACTAAAGGGACATACCTAAGATCACATGGCTAGTAAGTGACAGAACTACTCTGTTGGTCAACAAACATTTAAGCACCTACTATGTGCCAGGCATTACGATTACAAGAAAGGCAAAAGAAACTCTGATTTCAATGGACTCATAAGTATCATGTGATAGCATTCAAACAATTTTGTATAAATAAGATATGTATCTTATTTATATAATATTTTATATACAATTTAAATATTTAATTTAAATTTAAATTTAAATAATATTTTGTATACATAATTTAAATGATATTACATATAATTTATATATAATATATAAATAAAATATATATACATTTAATATGTATTTATAAAATATATATGATAAGTTGTAGTTAATAAACAGAGGAAAGGCACTGGAATTAAGAGAAATCCAAGAAAGCTTCTTGTAGAAAGTGACATTTTAACTGAGACCTGAAGGAAGTCAGAGAAGACAAGAGGGGCAGATGATGAGAGAGGGCATCCCAGGACTAAAATGGATATAGCCAGTGAATATTACTGGAGACTGGAGATGAAATGTTTGATGGGAGGAAAATCGAGGAGGTTATTGTCCCTGAATTGAAGGATTTGTTAGGGGAGGGAAAAGAAGTAAGGCTCATAAGGAATGGAAAGGTTGAAGGAGGACATGTGGTGAAGGACTTTGAGTGGCAGAGGATTTTATATTTAATCCTAGAGGTGATAGGGGGCCATTGGAGTTTATTTTGTGGGGGAATGATATGGTCAGTCCTGCACTTTAGAAGATTAATTTGACAGCTGAGTGGAGGATGAATTGAAGCAGGGAGGGGCTTGAGTCAGGAAGACCAGCCAGCAGTCTGTTGCAATAGTCTAGGAAAGAGGTGATAAGGACCTGTACTGATATCAGTGTCAGGGAAAGAAGAGAGCATATATGAGAGATTTTCAGATGTCGAAAATCACCAAGATTTTGTAAGAAATTGGATATAGTGGGGTGAGAGTGAAGAGTTAAGAATAACTTGTAAGTTTAGGAGTCTAGGTGACAGAGAAGTTGGTTGCAGCCTCAACAGCAAAAGGAAATTTCAGAGAAAGGGAAGGATTTAAGGAGGGGAAAAATAATTAATTCAGTTTTGGACATGTTGACTTTAAGATATCTATGGGGTATTTGAAATGTCTAAAATGTACTTGGAGATATGAGTGATGATTATAGAGGGGGAAATCTACTGGAGAAGATAGGTTGGAATAGGTTCATATGTATGTGTTTATTACCTGTATAATAAGAGCCACTTCTTGTGAGACAGGAATAAGATTGTGCCAGCCAGCATCTGGGTGATATGAGATGAAGAGGAAGGGAGAGAGGAAGGAGGCAAATAGTCTGGTTTTTTTTTTATTGAAATATAAAGTGAGCAAAAGCAGTAATCAGAGTTTTTATATCTATAAATGCTTATATCAGTAAAGAACAGATCAATGAATTGGGTATGCGATTCAAAGAACTACAAAAAGAACAAATTTTAAAACCATCAATTAAAAAACAAATAGGAAATTTTAAAAATTAAAAGTGAGGTTAATAAAATTGAATCATAAAAAGTGAATTAATGAATAAAGCTATGAGTTGCTTTTAAGGAAACACCAATAGATAAAACATTGGTTAATACAATTTTTAAAAAGAGAGCCAAAAACCAAATTGGTAGAATCAAAAATTAAAATGGCATATACTATTAATAAAGAAGAAATCAAAGTGATTAATAGGAGTTATTTTCTCTAATTTTATGTCAATAAATTTACCAATTTAAGTAAAATAAAAGAATAAAAAGTATAAACTGTGTAGAATAACAAAAGGGAAAAATCTAAATAAACCTATTTTAGAAAAATAAATTGAATACAGGCCATAAATGAGCTTCTAAAAAATCATCAGAACCAGATGGATTTACAAGTGAATTCTACCAAACATTTAAAGATCAACTAATTCCAATATTAAATTATTCAGAATAATAGGTAAAAAAGTCCTACCAAACTTCTTTTATAAAACACATACACTGCTGATACCTAAACTAGGAAAAGCAAAAATGAGAAAGAAAATTATAGAGCAATTTTACTAATGAATATGGATGCAAAAATCCTAAAGAATATACTAGCTACGAGATTATAAGAATATATCACAAAGATTATACATTGTGATCAAGTGCTCCAGGAATGAAGAGATAGTATAATATAAAGAAAATGTTTAACATAATTGATTACATCAACAACAAATGTGACAAAAATCATATGATTTTATCAAGAGATGCAGAAAGAGCTTTTGGCAAAATACAGTTCATTCCTTATTAAAAACTCTTAAAAGCAGAGGTATAAATGGGTTTTCCCTTTAAATGATAAGAAACAACTACCTAAAATCATCAGCAAGCATTATTTGTAACAGACTTGATGCAGTCATTTTGGAGAACAATTTGGATATGCCCAAAGAGCTATAAAACTGGTATACTCTTTGATCTCACAATATCACTATTAGGCCTGTTTCCCAAGGTGATCATGGAAAAAGGAAAAAATCCTTTATGCTTTAAAAATATTTATAGCAGCATTCTTTGTAGTGGCAAAAAATTGGTAATTAAGGGGATGCTAATCAACTGGGGAATGGCTAAACAAGTTGTGGTATATGATTGTGATGGAATGCTACTGTGCTATTAAAAAAAAAAGGTTGAGCTAGTTGATGTTAGAAAAACATGGAAAGACTTCCATGAAATAATGAAGAGCAAAATGAGCAGTACCTTTAAAGAAAAACTATGAATGTCCATCTCCAGAGAAAGAACTGATAAAGAGAAGTGTATATGAAATATTTTTACATACATTTATCTTTGTCAAATGATAGCCTTCTTTACTGTGGGGTGGGGAGGGAAAGACAGCTTGGAATGTAACAAAAAAGAAATTAAATTATAAAAAAGACATATAAGGCAAGTTTCTGATTTGAGAAGATGAGGAGGATGGGGAACATAGTAGGTTCGAAGAAGGATGAAAAAGTCTGAAAAGATGCAAAAAGAAGAATCAATGTTATGAGTGGAATAGTGAATTAATTAGGGAGGTTTAAAAGGATTGTCTCACCATGGTGATGGCCCAGTTGAGATTATGTACAAATTTCTAGAATACCTAGTCAGTAAGATTTTGTGATTTTCTCCAACTTAATTAAGCAGCATGTGAGTAGGAATAAAGAAAGCAGATGGTGAGAATAATCCAAGACTAATGCTTGGCAGAGCAAGAATAGTAATAAGAAAAGGAGTTGAGAACTTAGGAG